>NW_027069838.1:0-2817 GCF_002906115.3 Quercus suber
TGGTAGGTTGGACTCGGGTTGATATTGTCGCAGGGGATTGTGGGTTGTGAATGATGGTGGCTGAGGGTGGTGGGTTGAATTGTTACTATCTATGGTGTGCGGGTGGTTTCTATGGTGTGCAAGCTTGACATTTTGGTCACCAAATATTAACATATTTCGAGACCCTAGATGGGGAAGAGGCCAGAAAACTCCTGGAGACGACCCATTGCTTTAAAGTAAATACGGATCAAGTTATGTTAGAGGTCTTCAACAAAGAGATGGTGATCCAAATGGACTTAAGGTTGCTGCATGTTGTAAATTACCTTGGTTGAATTTACAAATGGGCTGTGGGGGATTGTGGTTGCCACAATGGTAGTTGTGGCTGATTGCTATTGGTTTTTGTGATGGTTATTTTATTATTATTTTAATGAGTTTATTTATTTATTTTTTATTTATATTATTTTAAATGAAGTGGTAAAAAAATAGAACATTTGATATAGAATGTATTGTAAAAATATGATATTAAAATAGATAAAGTAGGTTTTTGATGATTTAAAAGCTAAAATTTTTAGCTCCTTTGATGTAATGCTCTTATGTACATATTAGCATACTTTTCAATATATATATGATTTGGGTGGAAATTGAATAAAATATTTCTAAATATTATACCTTCTCCTCTTCTTTGTGCATAGATTTAGCACAATAATTACTCCAATACCCCATTAATCACCACGCTTAAAAAAAATAAAAAAAGTCTCTCTCTTCTTTAACGTGAGATTAAACATTTTACTAACTCATTATCTTTTATATTAAATCCTATATTTTTATATTTATGTTATCATATTTATTCATTTTAATAAGATAATATTAAAAAGCTAAAAAAAAATTCTACTGATATCACTAATAGGGCCGGCCCTAGGCCTAGGCCACTTAGGCCACCGCCTAGGGCCCCCTATTAGAGGAAGGCCCAAATTTTGGGGTAAAATTTGATATATTTAAAAAAGAAAATTTGGAGATATAGGAAAAAAAAAATTAGTTTTATAATTTTTCTCTACTTTTAAGAAGTCTTAAAGTATTGAGTAATGCTAAAGATAATACAACTTTAAATACATGGATCTTATAAATAGAGTAATCCTATAATTTTACAAACTATTTTACAACATATTTACAAACTATTGTTGTGGCCAAATTCTTATTTGTTCTCATAAGGACCCACTAATAAAATCACTTTTTTATTTATTTATAATCATTCATCGTATCATCAGTTTGTAAAAGAATTTGTATCTTTAACATTTTCCCTTACAAATATATGTGTCACTAATTGTAAGAAATAATTCAGATAGGAAAATGCTAGAAATATCATTAATTTTACTTGAAAATTTTACAAATTGAGGTGATAATTAATATGATATGTGGACGTTAATAACTTATTAAATGCATTTTTGAATTATTTTTTGTGATTAATGATACATCTTTGTAAGCCTCATGTTGTAAAATTTACAATATCTCTGATATTTTTTTTTTTTTTGAGAAAATATTTCTAACATCATTCATTCAAATACTTATTTATTATCTTCTTGAAGTTTCACTAATCACATTCATTTCTACATCATTTGAAAGTTTTTATTATAAAAATTTGTTATAGCTTTAGCATTTTTCCAAAAAAAAAAAGCATATTACAAAATAAAAGGAATAGATTTTTGTTATAAAAAAATTATGATATTAAATACTAATTAAATATTATTTAAGTGATAACAAAAAGACTCTATTTAAATATATCGCCTTAGGCCCCCAAATTTGTTGGGCCGCCCCTGATCACTAATAATCTATCTCATTAATTGGCTGTTAATTTATTTGTCAAATTTAATTTAATTTTATTTGTGTCCGTGAACTTTGTTCAAATTAATTACTAAATTACAAGTTGTAAACCAAATGTCTAGCATGTTAGAATATGGGAATTGGAATGGAATGCAAAAAGGGAACCTTAGTAAAGAGAGCAGATACGGTTTTGTGTGTCGTGTGGGATGGGATGGGATGGGATGGGATGATGATGATTGAAAAGTATGGGGGGTGGGTGCGGAGGGGAAGGCCTGCGTTTGTTTGAAATGGTGACATGAGGTGAAAGGGACGGTTTTAAAGGTAGGGGGATATCCCGATACAAGCACGCCTTACGGAGCCAAATTAGTAAAAGCAAAAGGTTTTAGCATTTATTTCGGGTTGTCCCTCCGAGTCTGAGAGTCTGAGTCTACTGAGTAGTACCCTTCAATCCCAGTACCAAAAAAAATATATTTACTACTCAATGCATTTGCATTTATTAGACAGTGCCAACACCATGATACTTCTCCCTCTCTCTCACTACACATTGCCTATTGGTGTGAATTCATTATGTTAGGTTCTAAGGTCTTAGGATTTTATGTATTTAGAACTCTAAGTTGTAATGTTGGCAAACCATGATCAAAACATTGTATTTAGTCTTATTTAGACTTGCTCAAAGTTGGTTTAATATTGTAAAGTTGGAATCGAGTGGCTGCAGAAGTACTTGGGACTCTCGGCCTGGCTCGATCGATTGAAGAATAGACTCGATCGATCGAAAATCGCACAGGTTGAATTTCTGCAGAATTTCCAACTCAGCCCTACTTCATTAAACGTTTAGGGTTTTATGTTTTTACCCTAGGTATATAAACAAAACCCTAGCCACGTTTTTGAAGGTTGTCCATATTGTATTGTTGCTCATACATTGCTGTTTTGTGTGAATCTCGTGTGAGATCTTTGAGGAGCTTTCCTTTACACAAAACTTAGGGTTTTCATGGTGGAGATGATTTCAACATCTTGAAGATC
>NW_027069838.1:7535-11828 GCF_002906115.3 Quercus suber
TGCTGCTGCTGTGATGTTCCTCCATCTCCTTCGCGACTTTGATGTTCGTCGTACTTTGGAGACTGTCATGACTGTTCAGCAGGCTCATGGTCAGATTTTGGTGGACTTGCTGGATGAGATGCGTGCTCTCCGAGCTGATCTTGCGCGTCTTCATTCACCCTCACCACCTCCTTTTGATGGCGACTTGTGATTGCCCTTTGGCATTCCGTCACAAAAGGGGAGTGGAGTTTTGACTTGTAGTAGTGTTTTTGTTGTTAGGGGGAGATTTTTTTTGTTTTAGAGGAGCTTGTGGAGTTTAGATTGTATCTATGTGCTTCACTTTGTATTATCATTTTTGGGGATATTCATGTTAGGGGGAGTAACATTGTTGATATACATGATATTTTTTATTGATTCTTGTTGCTTTATGATTCACTGCGTATTGATTTATATTTATGACTTGTTCATTTTTATATGTCTTTATTTTGTGTTGTGTGGATCTTACAAGAATGTTATACCTGTTGTTTTACTCTTTACTGTCAACATGCGTTTTATGCGTTTGTTGAGTATTTCAGGATTATAAGGTTGATTCAACTAAGCTGCTGTCTACACTTGCAACTATGGATAGTAGTTAGGCTGAATTGAATTTTATGAGCATTATCTTTGTAAGGGCTTTTATTTGTAAAACTTTGAGCTGTTAATTAGGGTTTTGTCACGGATTGCAAAGGGGGAGTTTGTTAGGTTCTAAGGTCTTAGGATTTATGTATTTAGAACTCTAATTTGTAATGTTGGCAAACCATGATCAAAACATTGTATTTAGTCTTATTAGACTTGCTCAAAGTTGGTTTAATATTGTAAAGTTGGAATCGAGTGGCTGCAGAAGTATTGGGACTCTCGGCCTGGCTCGATCGATCGAAGAATAGACTCGATCGATAAATCGCACAGGTTGAATTTCTGCAGAATTTCCAACTCAGCCCTACTTCATTAAACGTTTAGGTTTTATGTTTTTACCCTAGGTATATAAACAAAACCTAGCCACGTTTTTGAAGGTTGTCCATATTGTATGTTGCTCATACATTGCTGTTTTGTGTGAATCTCGTGTGAGATCTTTGAGGAGCTTTCTTTACACAAACTTAGGGTTTTCATGGTGGAGATGATTTCAACATCTTGAAGATCATACTGTTGCAACCATTGGAACTTAAGAAAAAGCAAGCGGGGAGCTTGTAGCTGATTGAGATTCAAGAAAGAAGTAGTCGTGGATCGGAGCCTGCGCGTGGTCGTGTCAGGAAGTTCTACTGGTGGGTAGCATTAGGAAGTCGAGCGGGGAGCTTGTAGTCCTTTTGTACGAACTTCAATTCTTTCATAGTGAATTCAGGTTAGCCTTGAGGATCGGTGGGTCAAATCCTCCCCAGGTTTTTACCATGTGGTTTCCTGGGTGATCATATCTTGTGTTATTTATTTTCCGCTGCTTTATATCTTGATATGATTGTTTAGATTGTTTTAACCTAGAATTGCTTAATTTGACTAAGTAACAACTTGGCTAATTAATCTAGGCTACGCAATCTGTGTGTTTAAGGGGTCTAAAACCGTTCACATTAATATTATTATTGAGTATGACTTGACTATTCTTTCCTTCTTTTCTATTCCCCATTCATCGAGTTTGGCATTACACACTTTTCAATATTAAAAAATAAAAATAAAAAAACATTTCATAGCAACAACAGCATGTTACATCTCTTTCTCACCCATCCTTCCTTATTTACGTGCCTTTTGTCCCCCCAATTCCCCGCCTCTCTTTCAAATTAAAGACCCCTTTAATTACCATCAGTCAACACCAACTCAACCTAGGAGTAAAATAAAACTGAAAAACTCATGTCTCATAAAAAAAAAACACAATTACAAAATTGGGAAAAGTTATTAAAGGCGTTAATTTAAAAATATCATTAATATTTTTTATTAAAAAAAACTAATTTTTTTGATAATTTATTATTTTTTACTTTATGGGCAACCATTAACGAAACCCTGTAAAGTTTAGGTGATTTATCTATGCCTTTTTTGTATTATAAAATTGATATTTTAAACCTTTGTAATATTTGAAATAAGGTAATTGATCCTCTCCAAAAATAAATAAATAAGGCACTTTGATTATTTTGTTAAACTTTTACCATCATCATCATCATCATCATCCTCATTCTTATTATTATTATTATTATTATTATTATTATTATTATTATTATTATTATAAGATATAGGGTAAGCTTAATATAGTTGGAAGTCTAAGTTGATAAGTTTAAATGAGGTCTATAAGTCTATTATATTTAAATGTTAATTTAATAATTTTTTTTTAATATTACTAAAGCAAATATTAGTTTAATGAATTAATAAATACCATATAGAGAATTAAATATCATAGATTAAACATAAAATTTAACAAAAATAGATGAAAAATTAGTTTTTTAAAAATGTTTATTTTATCTTAGATCTAAGATAATGCACGGTTAAGTATAGTTGTAATCTAATTTTCAATTTTATATTTTGGTGTAAGTAGAGAGACATAGATTTTTTACTGTGTGGCTGTGTAAGAGATTAGGTGGTTAATATTGATAATCTACTATGTAGGTGTAGGGACCGGATTTGGGACACTTCTTCAGATTGAGAGAGTGGACCCAAGCCCAGTTTGCCCTTCAATGAATTTATAGAGTGTGGGCTCAATAACTAGGCCCTAGAAAGGTGTACAACTGCCCTGCATGGTTACATGTGAATTCATCAACTTGAACATGGATTGGGATGCACAATGATGCTCCTCGAACTGGTCTTCCGAAGTTTGATGTTCTTATTATTTCTTTTCAGATTCATTACAAAGGTTCCAGAGGGCATGGGTCATTACAGGACTCCTTAATGTCGATCCTTTTTTTTTTTTTTTCCAGGAGAGACTCCCTACGTTATATACCCCTTTAAACTGATCCTAACCCTCCATTTGTCGATCAATCAGGCTACCACTTGAGAGCCTGTCCTATCAGCCGCATCCCTGTTCCTCTAGCGGGTTGCAGCACCCAAGGCGGCGCTG
Source organism: Quercus suber (assembly GCF_002906115.3). Lineage (NCBI taxonomy): Eukaryota > Viridiplantae > Streptophyta > Magnoliopsida > Fagales > Fagaceae > Quercus > Quercus suber. Next base: position 10,582 of record NW_027069838.1, read on the forward strand.
TTCAGGAGTCCCGTTCTCATTAATGCGGCCAAGACGTTAGTTGAGGGCATTCAATGTAGAGGTGACAGCTCGCCTAAGGCTCGTTCATTCGCCGTGCTCCCGTCGTCGACGCGTGGCACTGGACCCTCTTCTCCTCAGATATTCAAGAAGTCCCCTTCGGTGGGGGGGGGGTGCTGGTGTTCTTCGGAGGTCTCGGACGCCCGAGGACGGGCCCCTCCTCGGATATGTTCCTCGAGGGTCGGTCCTTGCGCTTTCATCCTCGGACCCCTCATGCATCCTTGGCGTGGGCCCTTTGGGCCTGGCTTGGAGTGCGCTGAGGTTACTCGATTTTCTGGCCCTACAATAGCCCCTCAAAATCTTGCTACACGTACCCTCCGGCCGGGAGAAGGGTTTTGACATCCTCGAGCTCGCTCCGTGCCCAGTCGAGCCTTACCCCTCGTCAGCACTGGGGTCAATTCATCTGCCCAAGGCACGTTGCTGACGTTTCGGAACGCGTAATGTGCCCATCATTGAATTCAGGCGGCTCTGTGCTCCCCACGTCTAACGAGGCGTTACCAATCCAACGGTGGAGGTTTGTCTCGCATTTATGGGCAGGAAAACCCGCGTGGCTCTTCGATTTGGGGTATAAATACCCATATGAACCACTTCTTCCTGTTCCTTATTTGCCATCAAGAATTCTCGCGCGTCCTTCCTGAGTTTAGCCACACTCGCACTTACATCTCCAGCACAAAAAGCCTGTCCGAGGAGCTCCTTCTCTTCCCAGTAAGTCGCTCTATCCCTCTCTGAGCTCTCTTCCTCTTTACCCCTTTTTGTCCATCACCTGTTCTTTCTTAGTTCCTTTAGGCGTCAACTGGGATGGGTAGGTTTAAGAAATACGTCTATACTGAGGAGGCGATGGAGAAATTCATCGCCGACTATAGAATTTCCGGCAATGTAGGTCTGAGATATTGTGAGGATGGGGATTGGCTCTTACAAAGACAGGAGGGTGAAGTGGTAATTCCCATTGTCGCCTTCCTTGAAGGGGGGATGAGGATCCCCATGGGGCCGGTGATGAGGGACTACCTCACGCACTTCCGGTTGGCCCCTACCTAGTGTGGAATAAACGTTTTTAGGATTTTGGGCTGTGTGGACGCCCTGAACGAGAAGATGGGGTTAAGGTTGACCCACCATGACGTGAACTGGTACTACAACCTTCAGCTCCTTAAGGGCAAGTCTTATTATCTGAAGACGAGGGATGACAGGGTGCG
>NW_027069838.1:11850-23968 GCF_002906115.3 Quercus suber
ATTCAATGGTTTGATGGGGCTTGTAGGGTGCCCTGAAGGTTAAACTCAATAGCACTTTGCATGGACCAACAAAGTCACTAAACTAGTTTGTAAGTCCTGTTGAAATCCAACTTTACTTCCTGCTACTGCACATGCAGCTTTCCAAGCTTGTGTCAAAGCCTAAAACATTATGAAACATCAAAATCAGCACATTACAATTATTTTTCATGTTAACGTTTTATCAATCTAATCAGAAACCATTGGTTTTTAGTGTTAAATAGAGTTTGAGCCTCAGTTCTCTTATATGATGTTAAAAGGCTTTCGAATTAAGTTGAACACACTTTTCATGTTATTAAGTATGGTTAATTGCACTACACATATTTTTACCTGAGTGATATCGCCGTTAATCTGTGCTCCATATGATTTAACGTCAAAGACCTCTCCAGCATTGGTGGATGTCAATAGCAATAGCAATGAAATTGTTGCAATGCCTAATTTCTTTCCCATCTTATTTTTCTTCAATTATTTCCTAGCTATTGCCAATTTGTTGCACAAAATGATGAATACCCCATTTGGTTTGAAGCTATTTATACTTCAATACGTGAGCTCTCCACCATTGAGCTATCAACTAATGTTAACTAATTTTATGATTGAATTATGCTAAAAAATTTAAGGGATTTAATTCACTTTGCCTTATTTGTCAAGCTCTCTTTCCTTGAAACCAAATCCTTGATTTCTCTTGACACAAAATGACCATTAATGGTTAACCAATAAATCCAAATCCCTTGATTTTCTCTTAGACACAAATGATTGTTAGCGGTTAACCAAGTAAAAGAGTAATGCTAGAGATGCAAACTTTTTTACAAATTTTTTTTACAAACTGTTGATGTTGTGGGTGGTTATTGATAAATGAAAAAGTGATGTTAATAATGAGCCTAAATGTGAATCAATAAGAAGTTGGCCACATCAATAATTTATAAAAATATTATAAAATAGTTTGTAGCTGTAACATTACTCAAGGTAAAAATATCAATTTTAGTAAAGGGCAGCATTACACTCGTATAATGCATACATTAAACAAAAATAAAATAGGAAGAAGTGTGGCTATATTTAGGCTGTTCTAATTTACTAATGCGTATTTATGATATATTTTTGCTAATTCACTAATGCTTGTTTATGATCTTTATTTGGAATGCTAAAAATGGAGCATATAAAGATGGAAAAAAGAGGAGAAAAAGGGCATTTTTTTTAATTAATTATTAGTGTATAACCACATGTATATGCATGGGTATATTTAAAAACAATCACAAATATACACATACATGAGTTCAAATTATACTTAATATTAGAGTTACAATTGACACATTCTCTAAGCTATGAATTTTTTAAATTATGTAATAGTTTTTCATTATATATATATATATATAATTTAAACCTAAATAGATTTTGACTCTTTAGTTTTTACACCCAATAATTCACTTGTCCCAAAAATTACAAATTAGATAGGACATATGACGCATAATTGAACTCTAATTGAAATCTAATTCAAAATCTAATTGGATTTAGATTTTTCAATTTTTACACTTAATAATGTACTTGATACAAAAATTTAAAAATTAGATTAGACACATGGCATAAAATTAGACTCTAATTTAGAATCTTATTGGACATTTCTCTAAATTTTGGCTTTAACTATATATATATATATATATAGACTCTTAGTTACAAGAGTCTTATCATGATTATATTAATTAGCTTTTGGTGTAGGCGGAGATTGAACCCTAGATCTCTTATTCAACCATTGGAGACTTTACTAGTTGAGCTAACTGGAACCCACTTGACTATGTTGTTGAGTGTGTAAGCAGAGCATTTGTATTAATCAGAATCATAATGTGTGATTGTGAGCAAATCATATACTTACATGTATTTACTATTTAGAATGTAATAGTAAATCATATGCAAATCAGACCACCGCACACTCTTGGTGCGATGATCACTTCATAAGTATAAGTGCTTGTAAGGTGCAGGAGGCAAGGGCCGGAGTTCAAGTTTCCAAGAGAGAGCATCACACATATATACACTTAGATTAACTAACCTACTTGTGTAACAATTTTGCTTCTCTTTCTTTTCTCTGTTACCATATCCTTCTCTGTTTTGCATTCGTGTTCATATATGTTTGGGCTGAAAAGAAAATGAAGAGAATAAGTTAGACTATGACAAGATAGGAAAATAAGTAAAACAAAAGAGAAGAAAGGAGCTCTTGTTTGGTTCTGTGTTGAGTGGTTTCCATCTCCTTGCTTCCTCTTTTCTTTCGCAATTTCATTTTGGGTGTTGGGCTGTGCATTTGCAGTGGATTTAAGATGAGTTTTGGAAGCTATTTTCTAGGGTTTTTGGCTTGCTACGATTTTGGTATTTCAGTTGAGCGTTAGTGGGTTTTTTTGTTATATTTTTTGGAAGCTATTTCATTTTATTATCTTTAATTTAAACTTGGTTAATCCCATAAAATTGATAAACCAATTTATATAATATGGAAGCTCAAAAGTTAAAAGTTAGGAAATTTCATATGCCATTAAATTTTGTAAGTTAAGGAAATCTCATATGCCATTAAATTTTGTGTCATATTAGTAATGCATTAATTATTATTATTGGTTAAAGATTCTAATAGTTTTTTTTTTTGTAAGTCCGTATTATTATTGTGATGCATGGAAACTAATGTACGTGTACTATTAGTTTAACTAGGCGTTTAACCCACTCAATGCGCGGGATTATTTTATAATTTGGGATCATTTACATCACTCACGTCTCACACCATAAAACTCCTTTTGATAGGTTTGACCTTTGTGTTGCATATGAGACATGCAAAAATAATACCCAATCTGTTGTTAACATAACAATCTTGGCTTTGCATGTCACCAATTAATTTGATCTATCAGTGATAAAATTGTATATATGTTAAATTATGTTGTTCTTTTTATTTATTTAACAGATTAACAGCTTTCCTAATACTTGAATAACTTGGACTTCAAAAAGGAAAAAATAAGAGCCAATCACAATAGATTAATAGGTTTCCTGATATTTAGTTTTCCAAAAGTTGGTGATCTCCTGTAATGGTTTGCATTTTGATTTTCTCAACTCAAATATTTTCCTTGTTCATGGCCTTTAGTTGTTATTTGTATAATATAAAATAAAAGGTCAACAATCAAGCTCAGTACTAAAATTAGGACTCAGATTCATTACTTGAAATTAGAAGCTTTTTAATTTAGCACCTATAAAATGCATACACATAGCATTCTCAATTTTCATTAATCTTGTATTCCCAAATAGGCTGGCACTGAACAGTGCGGCAATCTAATAGAGACAAATGAATCACAATCTACAATTATAACTAAGTTCAAAATTAGAATCACATATATTACAAAACTTAAATTCAAGTTGATATAAGAGTCTTAGGATGCTCAGATTACAAAACCATAGCCTGAGTACAAAAAAATTAAATCTCTCATAATCTAAAATAAAACAGAAAATTAAGTAAATAAGAAAAGGGTATGAAGAATAGAACTTGGTGCATAATTCTTTAGCATTTTTTATGCTTCCAAGTCTTCTATTTCATCAACTATTTTTCTATTATGTAAGAAAGTTATCCATCTAGTCCTTTAGGAGGTTCTTTTGGCATAATTTCCTTCGTGACTTTTGGAATGTCAAAGTTGATGTAGGGCTTTGTTGCCCATGTGAATGACAGTCGATAGTTACCTACAAATTTTTTTAATCAGTTAAACATTAACATTTGTCATGTTTTCATATAAAGTATATGAGAATAATATCTAATAATATTTAAAAGAAACACCCAGATGATCAAATAGTTAAACTAAAAGGTGAGAAAAACATAACTTTCATTTCAAAAAAATGATATAACTTTCGTGCTCAACACTTATTCCAAAGATCAAAACCACATCTATATTTCATGCCTAACTGACAAAACACAAAGTAGCAAGGCACATATTAATTAAGCTTAAATATAACTTAAGAAACCAAAATGCTCTAAAACAGAAAATGTAGTGAGCTCAAGTATAAGCGAAATCTGGTTTTTGCTTATACTTTACACAAGGATTTCTATGGGTAATAGTGATCTGTGCAATTATTCTCTTTAGACTCTATGATATATCTACTCCCTTTAATTTAATTTAACTTGGCATGATGTTTCTATGGATAATAGTGATCTATGCAACTTTTCTCATCTCAAAGTCATCCTCAATGATTTATTGGAACAATTCTTTTTTTATGTACTTAAGAATGTCCTTCCATTGTTCAAAGATTTCAATTGAAACTAAATAATGAAATCATGAGCAGGTTTTTGGTTTGCACGGCATGTGAAACCAAAAAATGACATCTCTTTAACCATTAGAGCAGAGATTGCAAACTATTTTTCATGTTGCATCAAATGTTGTAGCCTTACTTCCTACTTTTAAAGTCCTACAATAGAAGGTAAGATCCAATTCATGTCTAGTGGAATTTCAAGTGCATTGTATCATGCGTGTGATGTGTAACTAGTGTGCTCTATCTTTTACTACTCTACAGGTGCATGATCTGTGCAAAACATCTTGCTTAGTTCCACTATTCATAAGATTTTAGTTTCAAGTTTAACATTTTTACTACTGCATTGGTATTAGTTTATGGATTTTTGGTTTTCTTTCTTGGTTGTGGTGAGCACTTTTGTATACCTACCTATTCTTAGTGAAACTGCAAAGAGGACAATCCATATAATTGCAGCCATTATTTTCGATTGCTCAAAAAAAAAAAAAAAAAGCATAGCGATTTTAAATTGCAACAGAGAAAGATAAAAGAAATACTGCAAATGAAACCTAAGAAAACATTGAAAATATGGGTTGAATTGTAAAAAGTAATGCAGCAGTTTAGTGAAAATTTAAATCTAAAAAATGAAGGTTTGGACCACGACTAATCAAACCTTGATTCTACATTTGTTAGTGGTTCATGTACAGCCCAGAATTCAGATAGCTACAAAATTGTTCGGTGCAAAACTGCAAGTGCACAGTATCGTAGTTTTATAGTAAAGTGATGAGAAGAGTATCGTCCTCAGGGATTGGTAACTTACTTTTGACAAATACCAAAATTATGCTAATCTCGATTTTATCTAGAGAAGTCATTAAGGTTGTTGTAATTGGAATTTAAAATAAAATCAAATTAAAGAAGATAAGCAGAGGAAAAAAATATGTTGTTCAAAGATCAAATTAATGGGAAGAAAACTTCTAGGAAATCGATTTCACCTAATCCCTCACTATGCTTTACTCATCTAGCTAATTTAATTTAATTCTCTCTGTTTGTTAGCAATCTCAACAAAAACATCCAAAAGCATGTTTCGACAGTCAATTGGAACCTATCTTGTTCATCAATTTACACAAGAGTATGCAATTTAATAAAACAAGAAAGCATTAAGACCAATGATTTTAATACTACACAGGTTCATACAAGTCTCTCAATCTCTATATTTACCTATGCTGAGATATTCAAGATCTATCCTATAATTCCCTCTTTCGACAGCAAATCACAAGATCAAAATCATCTAATTAATGGCCGGTTAATTAGAAGCAATAAACTCAGAATAAATCAGACAAACTTGAAAAGAATTAATTCAAATTAACATAGAAAAGCAAGCATAGTTCGGAACTAGATTACATCGTTTTCCTAGAATAAAGAAAATTTAGTTCATGCTAAAAATGAAATTCAACATAAATGAATTCACCATAATTTTTCTGAGAAGATTTGAAGGGAAAAAATGAACATAAAAATCTGCTTCAGCCTCCTTTCTGCTTCAGCCCCTGTTTTAGCTTCTCTTCTTTTCTGTTTCAGCCTTTCTCTCTTCAGTTTCAGAGCCTCAAAACTTTCTGCTTCAGCCCCTGTTTTCTTTTCAGCGCCCCCCTTTTTCTTCAGCCGTGGTGCCCTTTTTTCCTTTTAGATGTGGTGCCCTTTTCAGCCCAAAACGTTTGTCCTTTTCAGCCCAATACCTTGCTTTCTTTAGCCCAAAAACCTTGCTTTCTTCAGCCCAAAACCTTCCTCCTTTTAGCCCAAAAGCAGTTCCTCTTTTCAGCCCAATATTTTCTTTTATTCAGCGCAAAAACCTTGTTCCTTTCAGCCCAACATTTTCTCTAGCTGTTTCACATCTCTTTTATTTGAATAAATCTTCATTTTCTTCAAATTTGCAATAAAATTTAAATAACAATAATGAAGTCTAAAATCAACAAAAAATAAATAAAATTAGACTAAAGTTTAAAGTTGAGAAGCGATAAATTATGCTAAATTATGCAAGTCATCAAAAATCTATCAATAAGTGATCAATAAAATGGAACATAGTGGTTATAATGAAGTCCATACATATTAGAGCAGAATACTAAAGTCACAAAATAGAGTATATATTCTTGGACAATGAAAATGAAACTTAACATTATCTTGATTAACAAATTGAAAAAAAAAAAAAAAAAAAAAACAAAAAACAAAAAACAAAACCCATAGATCTCCATATCCAATCATTTTGACTGGAAGCCAACTTATTTAGAACTAACACCTAAAAATTAAATAATTAAGATACCTACTTCAGCATTACATGGTATTGACATGCATTGTGGAGGCACGAAACCTATAGTAAACAAAGATGACCCACTGTCCAAACATATATGATCATAGCTACAAAAAATAAATAAGTATCAAAACAATTCTCATTATATTCAAATTTTCTTTAAAATACTAATTTTCAATTGGAAATCTTATTTAGCAATACTATTAACTACTCTTCAATTGGCATATTTGATCCACATAAAAGAAAAAAGATATAATAGAAAAAAACTTTGAAATTACAAACTAAGAATAATTTTTTTTTTTTTTGATAAGTACAAACTATGGATAAAATTGGACAGAAAATAGTTAGCATTACTTTTCTTTTTAACCACAGTAAAACACATATATGTTCAATCTACAAATCTCACCAATAATGGAGGATTTAGAGGATTTAAAGGTTCTCTCAAAGAAAATGCATCAAATTTTTTATTTTTTAAAAAACATTAAAGCATAAATATTTTCAATTGGCAAAATTCCCCAATAATGGAGAATTAAAAGGCTTTCTGAGATATAACTCCCAAAGTAAATGAATTTAATTTGTTCTAGCATGTTCTTATGTTGCAGTTAGCCATGACGATGAGCCCTACTTATTATCCATTTTCCTTCATATCAACTTCTAGAAATCTGCTACAATTAAAAGATAAGTGGGATAGCATGCACACACAAAAAAGAAGAAGAAGCTTGTTCTACGTATTAAACTTTCACAACAAAATAACAATATAAAAGTACGGTTCGATATCAATAGTTTGAGATTAAATTTAACCTCCTTGGTGGGCTAACAAACAAAAATTAAAATAAAGGAAACTACAGCTACTACTCTTTTTTAATCTATCTAGTATACTAGTACCACTCCTCCATTGAGGAATTTTATCAATCATATTATACACAAACCCTCCCCAACAAAAAACTCATTAGCATTTTTAAAATCAATGCAATACACTTTAATATGAAAGAATTAAGAAAACCCATAAAAACCAAAAAATAAAAAACACCGCACAATCCTTTCACACTCAAGAAAAGGTGGAAACTTTTTATTACGTTGAGCAAGAAGTGAGAGTGACAGAAGGGTAATATGGAATACCGCTGCTCCAATCGCCTCACAAGTCACAACCTTACTTATTAACTGCACACTGCCACCTACAATAGCCAAGTTGCCCTCTAAGAAGCTTTCATATACACAACCCAACCATCAAATCACAATAAAAGTTGTCAACCACATACCAATCAGAAAATCTCATACTATACTTCTGAAAATATCCGAGACTTTCTCTGCAGCCAAACACAACAACAAAAAAAGGGGGAAAAAAGAGAGGAAAGAAAACATGTTGAAATAAAGAAATGGAACCTTATTGGAAGCAAATTGAATCTGAAAAATGAACAAACAAATAACTGATTCTTAGGTGCAAATTTTAGTCTTATAATCCAAATTGAGTTTTGAAATTAACAATACTTGAACTAAAAGCAATTTAAAAATAAAAGAATTAGTAAAACTAAATAAAATTTAAAACGATTCACAATTATATGATGCAATTTTGTTGGAAAGGGAGGAAAAGAGTGACCTTGAAGGAGTCGGTGCTTTGGGCTAATAGCATCACTGGGGAAGAGAATAAAAAAGGCCAACAAAACATCACTTAAGAATTTTATCAAACAACTTGTGTACATGTAAAAGAAACAACACTTAATGAATCATTGTAAAATTCAAATGTAACAAAAAAAACTTCCTAAACACACATGTATTAGTACTTCCAAATTTGTAATTTGAGCCCATATCTAACCAAATTTGCCTGGACAATATTCAAGTGCATATGAATTAACTTTAGATTAAATTCTCATTCTAAACATATTGGGCATAAATCAGCAACTTCAATCTGAGAAGAACAAATTCCAAACCAAGTGAAAATTGAAACTCTAATTGATGATGGGAATAAAGTTGAGAATAATAATGAGAGGTACACATCAGAATCTGTGCTAAACCTGGGAGAACAACTTGCTGCAAGGTTTTGTGAGAAGAGACCTATGTTTCCTGAAAAGTGAAAGCCAAAAAAGAAAGAAATATATGAAATAAAGAAAACACAGAACACAAATTGGAAGTAGAAATTAAAATGAAAAAAAAAAAAAAAACAATTTGTAATTTTGGTTTTCAGATGGTTCTAGGTTTTTATGCTTTGAAATTGTGTCCCCAAAACCAAACACAACAATTAATAACAGAAAACAGAGATTTAAAAAAATAGTAAGCATGTCAAATTAACCATTTAAATTAGGGACAAAAATGGTGGGAGAAAGAAGAGGTGCCTATCGGAATGACTGAACATCACTAAAATGTGAGAGATATCATTGAAATGTTTCCTTAACGCACCAAACGAAAAGTGACAATGTTTTAGTGTTTTCAAATGTAAATACAAAATCAACCACTTGTTAACAGAAGTATAAATTAAGAACTGGAAAAATAAAGGGGAAAATTCATAAGAACTTACCTTTAATTTTGGAACTAATTCTAATGCATTTCATACCTCAATCACTGTGACCAGTGAACGTCGTAGCCTTTATCGACAACTACAGGAAACACTTATTCTTTTTATTTTTTATTATTAAAAAAAGCACTCAAATAACTTTACAAAAACGAACAAAGAGAACATAGGAAACCAAAATATATCGAAGAGGTAATGAAATATATATATCAATTAAAATAAATAAATAAATGAAATGCCATGCATTTAGGCAGATACCCAAAACGAATGCAACCCAAATAGGCAAAACAAAACCTATTCTAATCCAAATTCCTAAGTCAAAATCCAATATAATCAAAATACCACAAAAACCAAAGAACCAAACGAAAAGGTACAATTATTTAGTGGGCATACGGCCCAGTGAACTCCTTCTCTCTATCCTAGTCTTTTTTCTTTTGATTTGTACCGAAACGAATATCCCTTTTACGAACTCTATCTCACGATTTGGGTTTGCGTATTAGAGAGTGGCAGCGAGAAGAAAGACGGATGAGAGAGGGGACAGGTTAAATTATTAAAAAATCTAAATCTAAACCAATCCAACCAAGAAATTCAAACCTAAATTATATTCAATTCCTATATTTGAAAACGAAAAGGAAAAAAACAAAAACAAAAACAATAACTTTACCGGTTATGGGTACACCACTTCTCCTCTCTCCCTAGTCCCCACTCCATGCATTTCTGTTTACCAGTCTGCCTAGGTTTTGGGTCAGCAAAATCGTTTTTTGAAACTTTTATATTTCGTCGCCTCTCTCTTTCACTGCTTCTTTCTCCGTGTACTCATCGCCTCTCTATCTCTAATTCTCTATCGTGGTGTACATCTAAGTTTAACCGGTTAATTTTTTTATTTATAATGAGAGTCTTTTAAACCAATTAAAAAAGAATTTTTATTTATAATGAGAGGCTTTTAAATGGTGTGTGGAATGCCAACTAACATAATTTATCGCTTTTTAACTTATACGTGGCAGCATTTTAAGGGGTCATTTTTCCTAACGTGGCAGCACCGCCTTAAAGGCTTCTGCTATTATATATAGTATTAGATTTTGTTTTTCATCCCTAAAAGTTTGGTCCCTAAATTTGATATTAGTTTATTATCTAGCATTAATAATTTGACATCTTGCGGTTGTGAAATATTTTGTGATTTTTTTTTTTGGTGGTGATTGTAGAGTTATTGTTACTTTATTATATATATCCTTGAATATTTTGATATAAGATGTTCCTACTTGTACTTCCTTCCTACCCAAGTCACTTTATCAAAACACTAATAAGAATTTTTCTTTTCCTTTTTTATTTTATTAAGTACATAATTTTTCTTATCAAAAAAAAAAAAGTACATAATTTTTCAAATATATATATATATATATTTCTCACTTGAATGTTTTCTAGCTTATACTTCTAGAAATTTTTGTTTATAAATTTAAATAGTTTCCTTAGGTTGCGTTTGGAATTTAAATTTGAATTTGAATTTGAACTTTTAATCAATAGATTTGAAATGTCTTGATTTCATATTCAAGAAGTTTAAACTTCTTGGTGGTCTAAATGATTGGTCTTTAAAAATTATCGAAAAAAAATATTTAATTTTTATAACTCAAATCCAAATTTATGTATCTAAAGCATACTATTCATAGGCACCATTACAGAATTTACGAATGATACCGAAAGTAGAGATACCAACAAGGGCAAGCTTGCGGAACTAAATCAAATCTATTCAAGTGATAGGATGCTCATAATGGGCAATTATTTTTTTTATGCATAGAACTTGAAATGGAGATCATCAAATCAACCACAAAATACTATTAAAAAAATGTAACAGAATGTTCATAGTGGACCTTGAATCATCATCATTATTATTATATTTTGGGTCATGCTCTAAGGATGTAGACAATTACTTTCCTGCTTTGTGTGCTTGCATTATGCATGATGTATGTATATATATACCTACTCGCCTCTTCCGGTGTGATTGTCATAGTCCATGTTACCAAAGACAAAGTGATGCCTCATTTCTTCCATGAAAATAAGGTGACATGTCACCGGATTTTCACCGTGAAAATCTGGTACTTTGCCCGAATGCCTTAGGAAAGCATAGATTGGGACCACACCCATTCAAAAGCCAAACCTCCAAGCCTCCCATGCATGCGAAGCCCCGAAAGCCAATGCCAAAATCATGTTCTTACTGCCAATCTCCAAAAATTAAGGTTTTATCAAAGCAAAGGACTATCCTTGGACAGGCATTGTGGGGTGCCTAACACCTTCCTCACACGTAACCAAACTTCCAAACTCAAGAATTAAGATTTTTTACCATACACATTTGATTAGGAAAAAAATACCTTTTTTCTTAGCCTAGGATTAGTAATAAAATCAACTAGAAACAGGTGACCAATCACACATTAGAAAAACCCAATGATTGGTGGCGACTTCACTTATCTTTGGTAATCCCTTAAAATTTGGCCAAGATTCCTGCCACATTGCCAAAGGTTGACAAATACCATCCTCCACCGAGAGAGAAAGCACCCGAAGCACCGCATGAACCACACCATGCGCACCAACCAATCGAGATAGGCCCCACACGTGTGGGAGCGTTGCCACGGCGGTGGTCGAATGAAGGCCCGATGATGGTGGTTTTCCGCTCCAATCAAGGCGGGGCGTCGACATGCATCTCTCTTCCCTACTCTTTAAACTTTCATTTTATTGTTGATGATGTATGAATATGGCTTAGGGTAGTGTTATTGGTTCATTGCACTTATTTACTCTTGTTCTGCCCTTAGTCTAAGTTAGAGTAAAAGCAATCTAGCCATAATTTTTAATTGAGGGTCTGAACAAGTTCTTGTGTTTTAGCACAAATCCGAGCTTTCAGACTCGTAGCACTTGAACTATTCCCCAGTATTCTTCTCTCTCACCACCAAATGATGCCTCTCTGACAACTCTTTTGCAACCAATGTGATCCCTTTCTTGTATCTCTGCCTCTGGGTGGAAACTATATAGTGGAATGCAATTTGGTCTATCTTTAA
>NW_027069838.1:26559-31257 GCF_002906115.3 Quercus suber
CATGTTTAAACTGCGTTTAATCAAACACAACTCTAAGCATCTTTTAAGCTGCGTTTATTAAACGCAGCTCCAGACATATTGAAAAAAAAAAAAAAATCCCCGAATGGGTCTATAGTCACATTTTTAAAAACATGGCTTAAGTCCTACCTAACTAAATGCAACCTCAACATCACAAAACGTGGCTTCAGAGCTGGTCTACTAAACGTGGCTATACATCCAGGGGTGGAGTTGCGTTTTTCACAAACGCGGTTCAAATTACCCCCTGTAGTTGTGTTTGCAGCCAACATCTTCTTCAAGTTGGTGGAGTAGGGATTTTTTTTTTTTTTTCAATATGTCTGGAGCTGCGTTTAATAAACGCAGCTTAAAAGATGCTTAGAGTTGTGTTTGATTAAACGCAGTTTAAACATGTATTAAACACAGCTTAAACATGTCTGGAGCTGCGTTTAATAAACACAGCTTAAACATTTACAAAGCTTTAAACGCAGCTCCAGACATGTTTAAGTTGCGTTTAATCAAACACAGCTTAAACATTTAGTAAAAAAAAAAAATGCGCACACACATACACAACAACAACAACAACAACAACAACAACACAAAGGCTTAGCACACACAAACACACCCTATCAACCAAAACAACTCGAACAAGAAGCAGCTCAAAACGATGCCGCTGAGGGTCTACTCCAATCATGGCCTTCTCGTCCTGCCTTTTGTCTAAATCCAAACAGGTCTGTCACTCACTTCCTCCTATTCCCGATCCGAATACCGATATTCCTATCCCTGTTTTGCTTTTCTCAAATCTTCGATTTTGTTGACCAAGTTTTTTTGTTTGTTTGTTTGTGAGTCTTGAATCTGTTTGGATACTTTGAAAATGCAAGCTTTTAAGGGATGCCAAAGAGAATCGTGCATTAGATCTGCGAAATGATGATTTTTTGTTTCCATTTCATACTAACCAAAAAGTGTGTTAGGGTTTCTTTGTTCGATGGATTATTATTGTGGATCTATTGGGTGTGTAGAAGTTTAGGGTTTGGAGTGTAGAAAGTGGTGGATTGTTAGGGTTTGAAAATTGGGCAAAAGCATGAATTTTTGTTTTTGATGTTTTTGTGTGTGTGTGTGTGTGAGTAGGTTTATCAGTGTTAGAAATTCTATATGTGTAGTGAATGGGTAAAATAATCGGCATGGCAATGATAGTGTAAAGGCAAAAATTGATATTTAGTTGGATTCATCCTTTTGTAAATATATACGTTGTGTGATGGGGAATGATATGAATAAAAATGAGGGGTGGTTTGTGTTAATGTTTTTTAATCCAAAAACAATATTTTATAGGATTTGGTCCATGCAATGAATTGACTTTATACTCTATTTTTATTCTTCTTGTTCTTGCTCACCTTTTCTTTTCTTGTAGATACAACTTTGTGGTAGCCAAATTACCTTTCAACAAACACATGCTATTCCAACCCGTTGCTTTGCCAAACAAGCTAATCGCCCTGCTCTAAAGGGGAGATGGTAAGTGAATATGAAGGTTTCTTGTTGTTGCCATCAATTATTAGTGCTTTTAAATGCATATTGGTAGCTTTTCATTACATGGCATGTAGGCCGCATTAGTAGCATTAGATTACCCAAAAATATTTTGATAAAATTTTGAGCACCAATTTTGTAATCTCAGTAGGTTCCTCAAATCGATTTCCATCCTCATCTTGTAAACATTTTATGGAATTCGATGCTTGCCTAGCAATGAAAAACCCTATTGTTTTGATCCCCCAAGTTCAACCATTTGTTTCTAGATTTTTGCTTGAGATATGCTTCCTTAGCCCTCTGAATAGCAAGATCTTTATGTCGACAGCAACTTGGGGTAAATGCTTTACATGTGATAGCCTTATTAATATTAGGAGAGAGGCATAATCTTGGAGGATTGTGTTGTATGTGTAAAAGTATTGGTGTTTAGATCACTTGCTTGTGCATTGTGAACCTGTGGTGTTGTACTTTTGGCTGTATTTGATAATTGTGGACCTGTGGTGTTGTACTTTTGGTTGTATTTGATAATTGTGGACCCTTGGTGTAATTATTCAATAATTGCAGTGACAACACTCCAAATAATTTCACCCTCAACCTTGTTCTTATAAGAATAGGAGATGCAATTTAAAATAGAGGTTATTGGCAACTTTTCTTAGTTTCTTTGTCATTACCTTCTTAATCTACTTATTATTTAGATCCCCAAGTCATTGCACCTTTCACATGGATAAGCAGTAACTAGAATGGCAATTGTGTCTAATTGTTTAATTGCCATAATGATTGACACATGGCTAATTTTATGCCCTTTTAGCTGATATATGCTATCTCTCCATACGGCTTAACTGACCAATTTAGTGGATGTTTTGTAGGTGTTTGCTTTGTCTCCAACAGAGGTAGGGTCTATGATAAGCTTGGGTCCAAAAGATTCTTGTGACTTCTTCCATGATCCATCAATGTTGTCAAGGTTGACTTTTTTTCCTTGACATACTACTCTCATGGAAATATTTGTAATCTGTAGACCTAATTTGTGATGGCCAAGAATTATACTGTGATTAAACGAAGTTGTTCAGATGGCATCATCTTATTGTTTGTTGTGCAAGCATCCCTTTTTCTATCTTAATGCCATATGATAACAAGTACATGCTTAGTCTTGATGAGCAATTTATGCTGCAGTAATGCAAGTCAAGTCAGGAAGAGCTTAATAATTAAGGCTCATGCAAATGGTACTGGCTATCATATTTCTTTGAGTAAGTACTCTTTCTGCTCATATTTGCATTTTACTTTGAATAGCTTGAATATGCTACATTTTTTTTCCTTCCTTTGCTTTTTGCATGAATTACTTTTATAGCTAAATTGTGGGGTAGTTGTTATAAGTATCTCTATTGTGCCATTAATTAGTTCATTTGGGTTTAGGATTAAAGAAGAGATATATATATATATATATATTTTGTGCTATGCTTGACTGCATTGATGCCATTTTTATGTTGGAAGAACATTTATTATTCAGCCATAGACCAACTAAAGGAACAGTCAATTTTGTGTAGTGTAAGCGTACATAGTTTATGCAAGTGTCAATGTAATTGTCAATATAGCTTAGGCTAATATATATTGTAGTAGCCAATAAAAAATAGGAAAAATAGGACCCACTAATCTATATTTATTGTAGTAACTATGGTATTGCAATGGATTTCCCTAGTGAGCATCCTTGACATTTCAAAGAGAAAGCTGAGATCTATTAGACATTTCTTGTGCTTAATTGATTTGACATTTCAAATAGTAATTGTGGTTTTGCGTGTTTGACACCTGTTTGGAGTGATCACCAAGCAGGAATTTTTGACATTATCACATAACCAAAATGGGTATATTTGTACTTTTGTCCATCTATTCTCCTACGGCAACAGTGTAGATATAGTACCACCACTGACTAACTGAGCACTCACAATCAAAACAAAAGTGATCTAATTTCACTCAGAAAAATCATCCAAGTTTAAGCTATGTCAAGCACAACTGGTCAGGTCATTAAGTGCAAAGGTGAGCCAGCTACCACATTCTTCCACCTTTTTTCAATATGACCATGTTATTTTTGTTTTTGTTTTTGGGTTCTTCTCTGTTTCTAATATGGGGTTGGATTTTTATATATACTTCAGTTTGATGGTTTTAGTTCAATGATCAATAGTCAGTGTCTTTCACATCTTCTGTTTTTGGCTAACTGGGTTTCTTTCTATTGTGTGTGTGTGTGTGTGTGTTTTTTTTCTTAATTGATATGATATAGTTGTTTTTGTGGGAATATATGTAAGGGTAAATTGATCACCTTTTATATAGAGCCGTGCACTTCTTCTTTGCATAGCATTTTTTTCCCTTAATTAATTAATTTATTGGGTTTTTTTTTTTTTTGCTGGATCATAGGCCGTGATCAGCTTTTGTTATTGTCGAAAGATATATTATTATAAAAAGAATTTGATGCTCCTTATTCTCACATTCATGGTTAGTAACACTAATTTATGGTGGAATTTACCATATGGAAGGAGAGAGCACTACGTCAAGTAGCTAATAATTTTCTCATTCTTGAAATTTTGATGTTGTATTAGAATTAATAGACTAAATTGGGTATGTATTTTTAATGTAAGCTGTGGCATGTAATTTATAAATTGCATTTGATGAATCTAATTAAAAATGGATTAGGAAACTTTCAACGTGCTCGAATTGGACTGGGTGTGGTTGAGGAGTTGAGGTTGTATTCATTTTGTAGTTTGTCGGACCGTGTGCCTTACCGATCCATCCAACAATCAATTGGTGAAGGATGAGGGGGCACAAATCTTTTATAGCATTTGATTGCAGACCAAGCCCATTGGTATTGAAGCGAATTGTGAAATCCCTCGCAATCCCTCACTCACAATGCGGTTCCAACGACTCGAACCTATGACCGGGCTCTAATACCACTTGTCGGACCGTGTGCCTTATCGATCCATCCAATGACCAATTGGTGAAGGATGAGGGGGCACAAATCTTTTATACCATTCGATCGCAGACCAAGCCCATTGGTATTGGAGCGAATTGTGAAATCCCTCACATAGTTGAAACTGAAATGTTCCTTTCTATTGCAGGGGCAGACACCACTTTTTCCTCGCATATTTGGTCATGAAGCCGAGGGGGGGGGGGTGTGTATGTTGCTGTTGAAGGGTCCTCCTC
>NW_027069838.1:31645-62609 GCF_002906115.3 Quercus suber
AGGGGGTCCATTTTTGAAGCCTCAACAACCACGGGTTCTTATGCTTGGCAGAGTATCATTAAGTCAAGAAAGGTGATTTTAATGGGAATGAGATGGAGAATAGGAGATGGGAAGAGTATAAATATATACGGAGAAAATTGGCTGCCAGGGAAGGGGTCTGCTAGGATCGTTTCTCCACAGGTAGCGGCATTAAAAGGAGCACAGGTTGCTGCCCTCATAAATCCAAACACTCGGTCTTGGAATATTGATCTGCTTAACTAGCATTTTTTGAGTTTTGAGGTTACCAGAATAAAAGCAATTCCACTGAGCTGGACTGAATAGGAAGATCGTCTCATTTGGCCCGACAGTCATGATGGGGAGTATTTGGTCAAGTCGGGGTATCAAATGTTGTGCAAGGAAGCAAACTCTAGCGCTGCATCTAGCTCGGACTCGTCACACAGATCAGCTTTCTGGAAATGCCTTTGGAAGCTTCATGTTCCTAACAAGATCAAGTTTTTTCTTTGGAGAGTCTGCTCTAACGCGCTGCCCACAAAGGATAATTTGAAGAAAAGGAAAATTCTTGATGATGCGAGGTGCAGTGCCTGCCTTTAGGATCAGGAAGCAGCGTTCTATGCGCTGTGGAGCTGCGAGTCACTCAAAGAAATTTGGAACCCCTGTTTTAGATGGGTCCGAACAGAGGTTCCTTATCTTCAGGACATGCTAGAACTAATAAACCTGGTCGGACAAAGGGCAAATGGACTTGAGCTGTTTAGGGTGGTGGCTTGGTTTATCTGGACTCAAAGAAACAAGTTGAGGCTGAATGAGAAAGGGGTGCCTAGAGATAAGCTTTTTGAAACAGCTAGAAGTTACCTCTTGGATTTTCAATCAAAATTCCAAGTGACCAAGGTGCAGCAATGAAAGGAAAATACAAAATGGATACCTCCAGGGGACGGAATGTATAAAGCAAATTACGATGGTGCCGTGTTCGTCGAGTCAGAGGAAGCAGGGATAGGGGTTATAGTTAGAGATAGTAAGGGGGATGTGATTGCTGCTTTAGCTGAAAAAATACCTTACCCGGGTTCAGTGGACATGCTGGAAGCATTAGCTGCAAGAAGAGCAGCAAAATTTGTTATGGATTTGGGCTTAACGGCTACTGAATTTGAAGGAGATTCTGAGGTAGTCTGGAGGGCTTTGAAGGTAGTGAACGAGGCTCATTCAGCCATGGGGGTGATTATCAAAGACACAATGTCTATAGTAGGTTCGCTCAGAACCTTTTCTTTCTCTCATACTAGGCGGCAGGGTAATTGTGTAGCCCATGCTTTAGCTAAGAGAGCTATTGTTTCTTTTCCATTATTAGTCTGGATGGAGCATGTTCCAACAGACATTAGTCACGTTGTTATTTCTAATTTTACAGCATCATAATAATAATACTCTGTTTTGACTCTAAAAAAAAAAAAAAGTTATCTTCTTTTTATTATTTTTTTTTTTTTGAGTATCTATTTTTCTATTAACATAGTTCAATTATAGCTTAAATTATATGATTTTAAAAAAAATGTTAGATAATGCAATTCATCTTGATTATTGATATTATTTTTTGATTTGGTATTCTTAATTGATTATGCAGATTATTTTCCAACTTATGGCAACATTAAAATGATTATGACTATTAATTTATAGGGGTAGTTACACTAAACCCATCTGTGGTTTGGGCGAAAATCACTTTGCCTACCTGTGGTTTAAAAGTGTCACTCAACCCACCTGAGGTATGTATCGTTTGTTTTCTGTAGCCCACCTTTGTTTAAAACAGGGGTAAATAGGTATTTTTGCTCAAATTTTATGTCTCTCGCCACAAAAAAAAAAAAAAAAAAGCACAAAAATGCAAGAAAAACAATATCAAAAGGGAGGATTTTGAAACCTTCCCTAAATCTTTCAAAAAAAAGAAAAATCCACCTCTCTCATAACTTCGTTTATATCCTGAAAAATCCACCTCTCTCATGACTCAAATCGAGTACTTGTAAATAACCCAGATTGGCTAAACTATCTGGGAGGTTTCCTTAATGTAATTATTGTTTTGAACAGAGACCTCGATGGCGACTTTGGCAATGTTAATGGGAACTTTACCAGAGAGCTCATTATCTCTGGCATCGAAGAAATAGAGGTTTTTGAGAGAACCCAGATTGGGATCTTGCCACTGAGGTTGTTTCTTTGGACTTCGAGTCTTTTCAAGTTAACCAATTTGTTTAAGGTTAAAGGAATGGGACCGTTTAGTTCATTGTTGTCGAGGTAGAGCCCGTGGAGCTGAGAAAGTGAGCTAAGCGAGTCAGGGATTGACCAGAGAGCGAGTTTCTAGAAAGGCTGAGTCGGCGGAGGCGAGTCAAGTTGGACAGTGAGTTTGGGATTGAGCTCAAGAATGAGTTGTTTGAAATTTCGATGGTTTGTAAGTAAGGGAGTGACCAAATAGTGGAAGTGAGTGAACCTGAGTAACCCGCTAGGTCGAGAGTGATCTCAGTGACTCGGAATGAGCCGAGAAACAACTCGGTCGCATCTAAACTGCACGTGAAGTGGTTGCTGAAGATGTGGTCACATGGGTCCAGTGAAAAGTCCCATGAACTTAGACAAGAACCAGGTACAATGGACTTTGGGTTAGACCATTTTTTAGATCTTTGAGAACCTTAATATTTGCTAGGTCTATTGTTGAATCTACAAGGAAGTAACGTTGGGAAAATGCTAACATTAGAAGCAATAATGAGAGATCATAGAAGCATCATTGCACATGGCCATATCTTTTCTGAGCTTTGAAGTGTTTTGTAGATCTGAGTGTTGAAGAAGAGAGAAAGAGAAGTACAAAGGAAGAGAGATTGAGATTGATTGTATTTGTACGGTGAGGTTGAATGATTTTTTGGGATATAAACGAAGTGATGAGAGAGGTGGATTTTGTTTTTTTGAAAGATCTAGGGAAGGTTTCAAAACCCTCCTTTTTTGATCTTGTTTCTCTTGCATTTTTGTGCTATTTTTTTTTTTTGGGAGGAGAGAGATATAAAATTTGATAAAAAAAAAAACCTATTTACCCCTAATTTTAATAGAGGTTGGCTAAGGAAAACAAACGGTACATACCTTAGGTGGGTTAAGTGACACTTTAAAATCACGAGTAGGCAAAGTGATTTTCGCTCAAACCACAGGTAGGTTATGTGTAATTACCCCTAATTTATAAGTAAACATTTGCATACTTACATTTTTGTAATTTATGGAATTTGTTTTTGGTCATATATAAAAGAAATTTATATATAATTAGCACTTCTGCTACTATACATGTTAGCAAGTACAATGGAAAGATTTTTAAGTGCCATATATACATACGTAAGATGGGTTTAAGTTACACTTGGTGTAACTTCACAAAAGTTACACATTTTATGAACCATTTATTACTATTAGATCTAAGGGTCAAAAGTTTCTCAAAAAAAGAAAAAAGATCTAAGGGTAAAAAAATATTCATAGTAATGTCATTATTACTCTCTAGAAATTAGTGATTTTTTTTCTCTCTCTCTCCTTCCATCACTCACATAATAAAAAATAAATAAATAAAAAAACCCAAATGAAAGTAATTTTTAAATAAAAAGACTTAACAAAGTACCTCTCTCCTTTGCGTTTCGAGAAGTTTTTCAGTTTTTCTGCATTCTTGACTTACCAATGTGAGTAAACCTCCGAAATGAAAAGTTGGAAGCGTCTAGGTTTTTTCTGATATATATATATATATATATATTTTTTTTTTGGGAGATGAATAAAGCTACGAAGAAAAATAATTAAAGAAAGCAAACTGAGGAAATGACAACTCTCGAAGGAAGTAAGATGAAACCCCTTTGTTTGTTTTGTTTTTTTTTTTTTTTTTAAATAACGTTTTTTAGATATAAGATGCAAAGTAGGAACTAGAAAAAATAAAATGAGAGGACGACAACACAGAATTGACTATAGTGAAATTTTGATTCAAAGGAAAAATCGAGAAAAAAGGATGCAATCTCTTTCAACAGGATTTCATTTCAATGATATTGAATATCTTTTTCTGATCCCTTAAGCTGCAAAAACAACGATTACTCACACAGGTCAAAGTAATGCAATGCTTATGGCCACATGCAAATGAAAATGGACAGTCACAAGTGCAAAAAGTTGGTGAAAATGACGAACACAATATGATTAGATATATGATGTGAACTCAAGCACAGGATGTTACAGAGAAAGGGTAACAATATTTATACCAAAAAGATGATGATAAGGAAGAAAAGAAAAAAAAGAGAGTTAATGCTATGGGTTTTTTTTATTTTTATTTTTATTTTTTTTAATAATAAGAGTTAATGCCTAAATCACTAATTTTAGGAAGTAATAATGACATTATTATAAGTGTTTTTTGATCCTTAGATCTAATAGTAATCAATGGTCTATAAAAGATGTAGCTCTTGTGAAGTTATACCAGGTGTAACTTGAACCTATCTCTACATACATACATACATACATACATACATACATATATATATATATAATTAATTACAATTTTACTACTAAGAGCTTTTAGAAATTTAAAACTTGCCAAAAATTTTAAAAATATATTATAGTATCTTTTTTTGAAAAAGAAAAATACATAATATACATTTTCCATGTAACTTAATTTTAAAAATATTTTTACTATTTTATTTGTAATTAGATTTGATTATATTATCAAAAAATTATTTTTTAAAATTTATATATATATATATATATATATATATATTTTTATTAAATCGTGCATTGCAACTGAAGCATTGTTGACATTTTGTTGACTTCATAATATTTTCACACTTTAGCTTAGTGGTTTTACAGTTTTCCAAATCATTTTTTTTTCCTCCTCAAAAAAAAAAAAAAAAAAAAAAATTACTGTTTNATTTTGTTTTTTTGAAAGATCTAGGGAGATTTTCAAAACCCTCCTTTTTTGATCTTGTTTCTCTTGCATTTTTGTGCTATTTTTTTTTTTGGGAGGAGAGAGATATAAAATTTGATAAAAAAAAAAACCTATTTACCCCTAATTTTAATAGAGGTTGGCTAAGGAAAACAAACGGTACATACCTTAGGTGGGTTAAGTGACACTTTAAAATCACGAGTAGGCAAAGTGATTTTCGCTCAAACCACAGGTAGGTTATGTGTAATTACCCCTAATTTATAAGTAAACATTTGCATACTTACATTTTTGTAATTTATGGAATTTGTTTTTGGTCATATATAAAAGAAATTTATATATAATTAGCACTTCTGCTACTATACATGTTAGCAAGTACAATGGAAAGATTTTTAAGTGCCATATATACATACGTAAGATGGGTTTAAGTTACACTTGGTGTAACTTCACAAAAGTTACACATTTTATGAACCATTTATTACTATTAGATCTAAGGGTCAAAAGTTTCTCAAAAAAAGAAAAAAGATCTAAGGGTAAAAAAATATTCATAGTAATGTCATTATTACTCTCTAGAAATTAGTGATTTTTTTTTCTCTCTCTCTCCTTCCATCACTCACATAATAAAAAATAAATAAATAAAAAAACCCAAATGAAAGTAAATTTTAAATAAAAAGACTTACAAAGTACCTCTCTCCTTTGCGTTTCGAGAAGTTTTTCAGTTTTTCTGCATTCTTGACTTACCAATGTGAGTAAACCTCCGAAATGAAAAGTTGGAAGCGTCTAGGTTTTTTCTGATATATATATATATATATATATTTTTTTTTGGGAGATGAATAAAGCTACGAAGAAAAATAATTAAAGAAAGCAAACTGAGGAAATGACAACTCTCGAAGGAAGTAAGATGAAACCCCTTTGTTTGTTTTTTTTTTTTTTTTTTTTTAAATAACGTTTTTATAGATATAAGATGCAAAGTAGGAACTAGAAAAAATAAAATGAGAGGACGACAACACAGAAATTGACTATAGTGAAATTTTGATTCAAAGGAAAAATCGAGAAAAAAGGATGCAATCTCTTTCAACAGGATTTCATTTCAATGATATTGAATATCTTTTTCTGATCCCTTAAGCTGCAAAAACAACGATTACTCACACAGGTCAAAGTAATGCAATGCTTATGGCCACATGCAAATGAAAATGGACAGTCACAAGTGCAAAAAGTTGGTGAAAATGACGAACACAATATGATTAGATATATGATGTGAACTCAAGCACAGGATGTTACAGAGAAAGGGTAACAATATTTATACCAAAAAGATGATGATAAGGAAGAAAAGAAAAAAAAGAGAGTTAATGCTATGGGTTTTTTTTATTTTTATTTTTATTTTTTTTAATAATAAGAGTTAATGCCTAAATCACTAATTTTAGGAAGTAATAATGACATTATTATAAGTGTTTTTTGATCCTTAGATCTAATAGTAATCAATGGTCTATAAAAGATGTAGCTCTTGTGAAGTTATACCAGGTGTAACTTGAACCTATTCTACATACATACATACATACATACATACATACATATATATATATATATATTAATTACAATTTTACTACTAAGAGCTTTTAGAAATTTAAAACTTGCCAAAAATTTTAAAAATATATTATAGTATCTTTTTTTGAAAAAGAAAAATACATAATATACATTTTCCATGTAACTTAATTTTAAAAATATTTTTACTATTTTATTTGTAATTAGATTTGATTATATTATCAAAAAATTATTTTTTAAAATTTATATATATATATATATATATATATATTTTTTTATTAAATCGTGCATTGCAACTGAAGCATTGTTGACATTTTGTTGACTTCATAATATTTTCACACTTTAGCTTAGTGGTTTTACAGTTTTCCAAATCATTTTTTTTTCCTCCTCAAAAAAAAAAAAAAAAAAAAAAAATTACTGTTTTTTGAGAAACACCTTTTTCTTTTAGAATGTTGAGAAACACCTTTAGGTTAGGGTCTTTAGGGTTTTTTTTAGAGAGATACGTTTATAAATATAATGTGTTCCTCTTAAAAACCTAAAACCCTACTCAACGCAGCCTCACCCAATAACCCTATTCATACCGGTAGCCATATGAAAGAATATCAGTACTAAAAAAGTGTAGTAACATCATTGAAAACAAAGCAATTACAGATGGTCGTGTCGTGTCGTGTCACACAGTAGTGGTTCTCCAGATCATGGAAATTTCAAACGTCACATAGCTCTTCGCCTCTCGCGGTGGTTTGTGTTTTATCGTCTCTCTCGAGCACATCTGATTAGGTACGAATCGGTTCTCTCTCTCTCTGCAATTGCTATACCTTTTTTATTGGGTTGTTGAGAAAGCCTTTCTATTTCTCTATTTTTTTCTCAGCAACCAAACAGAGTTCTTGACTCAATTAATCTCTGCTTTTTACGATTTTCTTTTCTATTCAAATCTCTATTTTGTAGGTCCTCATAAAAATCTTCGCCATCAAATTGATTTCAATTTGCTTTAGAGTCACCAAGCTGGTACTTATTTTCTGATCTCTGCGCGGACTCAAATTTTGTCAATTCTCTTATATTTGCTTGGAGTTTGTTTGTTTTTGTTTTTTGTTTTTTTGTTTTTTTTTTTCAATTTTACTTGCTCGCATATTCGAATTTTATTTATACTATGATATTGGCTTGGAAGATTTTTGAACTTAGTGGTTTTTGTTATTTGGTGTTCCCCTAGATTGTAGATATTAAATTGCATTTTAAATTATATAAGTAGTCGTTAAGATTCCTGGGAAGTTGCATGTTAATGGTAAATTTGTGGTTTTCTGAAATTGGTTCTGAAATCTTGTCGTTTAAATTGATATTTAATTATCTATATAGATTTTGAGCTTCAACTTTAGTATTCGTGGAATTTTGATGAGTAAAAAATTGGTTCTTTATTATTATTTTTTATGCATCTTGCTTATATTTCTGCTCGTCCATGATTACTACATAAAGTATAAATTTGGCTGTATTATAGTCTACAAATTCCTTTTTATTTGCGTTGTGTTTGCTTTCTCTAGCCTGTTTTTAGCATTCTTATGCTTCTTAGATCAGACTTTAGAATTTTTTCTTAATGATATCATAGTGTTTTTGGCAAACTCATAAATTTATCCCTGCTCTTTTGTGCTTCAGATGGTTTAGGTAGGCGGTTAGGGCAAAGGTTTCCTGGTAGGGGTGATGATTCAGGGGTAAGTAAGTCTTTCTAGAACAAATGTCTAAAGATATTTATGTTGAGATCACATAAGGCATTGGTCAAAGATATTTCTTGAACATTTTCTGTTTCTAGAGTTCAAGTGACTCCAATAGTTCATTAGGAAGAAATTGACTTAGTTGTTACACGGTGAACAATTCTGAGAAAGACTTCGCCTAAAAGAAGACCAATATATAGTGACATAGTTGCTCGTTTATTGCTTGAATATTTTCCTTACATAGGTACACGAAAAATAATTCTAGGGACAATAAAAAAAATAATGTGGGCTCTAGATGTTCACTTACAACATAGTTTTCCCCTTTGCATGTTGATCACCACTAAAAACAATTACTAGCTAGGGTAGCTAGCACCTTTAAGGTTGAAATTTTCAGTCTTTAGAATCATTGTTAATGAACTGTGTTGGATCAACTTTCTATATCTTTATTCTAGAAATTGTCAAATTGGCTTTGGACTTCTACTTTCTATTAAGAATGAACAGTTTCTTAAAAATGTTCCGTCTCTAATATTTATTTCTGTTAGTCATCCTAAAAGAATTATTATATTTACATTTTGCTTCAAGCTTGACAATAATATGAAAGACTGGGAGTGAATTTATTCAATTCCACGGTACTAAACATTGTAGAAATGCAAATTCAAGTAAGTAAGATTTAAGACAAAATTCCTTGATACTAAATTTCGTCTATTTATTGGGAGTTTAAGTTTTGGTATTCCACACGCTATAGGGTTCATAGGTAAAATAAGCCCTACATCTTCTAGTTGGGCTTGCTTGTCTAGGTAGCCTTCATTTAAGGTTATAATAATTAGGTGGAGCGGTAATGACACTATCCCAAATATGTAGATATTGCCCGTTTTGAGACCCATACCTTTCACGCTTTTGTTCTCCCCACAAAACAAACAACAGTGGGAAAAATGTATTTACACATTAAAAGCAGGTCACTTTTTATAAAAACATCCCTATGTGCTTCACTAGGCGATGTGAGATTCAATGGATTGCAAATCCCCTTTTGTGCCTCTAAAATCTCTCCCTTATGGGCACATGCATCCTCGCATGTGGGGCCCAAACATTTGGCTATGGTAGGCTCTGATTCCATCTTTAACGATCCTGCCCAAATTGTATAGATATTGTTCACTTTGGGGCCCATACCTATCGTGCTTTAGACAACTCTAAGTTATCTAAGTGAGCAATCAAAATAAGTTAGTAAAAATAAGATTTTATTAAGAATAATATCTATTGTAGTATTATACTCTTTCAACTAATAATAAATTAAAAATGAATAGAATAATGATAAAGTACTAATGACAATGTTTGCAAAAATTAGATATGACAATGAGTATTTCGTATTATAATAAAGGTCGGAAGGAGGGATAGTTTTCTTCTTAGAAACCAAGTCAGCCTGTAGGATAATTTAATTTAATCATAAACCTTTAAAAAAACGTGCACCTCACAAGTTAACCAAATATTACTAGAAAATAACTATGGTAGTAAATAAGCACCCCTATATTTGGGGAAATTAGCACATTTTCATTTTGGAGACAATGCAATTCAATGGATTTTCGTCATTTATATCAGATAAAAATGCCCTTCGTTTGTCAACAAGTTCTGCATGGTCCTTGATAAGCTGTAAAGCATACACTTTATTAAGGACCATATAGAGCTAGTTGACAAAAGAAGTGTGTTTTTATCTGATAAAAAGGATGAAAATCCTTTGAATTGCATCATTTTCAAAGTGAAAATTGTGCTAGTTTCTCCAAATGTATGGGTGCTTATTTATTACCATGATTATTTTCTTGTAATCGTTGTTTACATGTGAGGTACGTTGGTTTATGATCAAATTAAAATTTCCTACTAGTTGACTTGGTTTGTAAGGAGAAAACAATCCCTCCTTGTAACCTTTATTATGATATGAAATACTCATTGTCATATGTCACTTTTGCAGATATTGTCATTCGTAATTTATTACTAACCTAGGTCGTTTTTAATTTATTATTAGTTTAAAGATTAGTACTATAGTGGTGATTATTCTTAATAAAATCTGATTTTTTCTAACTTATTTAAAATTCTCACTTAGATAACTTAGAGTTCTCTAAAACACAGAATGAATAAGCCTTACATCTTCTAGTTTGGTTTGCTTGTCTAGGTAGCCTTCATTTAATGTTATAATAATTAGGTGGAGCTGTAATGACATTACCCCAACTATGTAGATATTGCCCATTTTAGGGCCATAGATTAAATGTAGAGACAATGGTGCAACTGCCATCTTATATTTGCAATAGCATATGGGTTTGATGAACAAAGAAAATTTGGTTAGAGTCAAATATTTTGAATCTATTTTAATAGACTCAATTTTGGGTGTAGCTGCCATTTTCAGTTTTTGGTTAGCCTTTACTAATTCATCAACTGATCCTCTATTTGATAATTAAAATAGCATTATGAGAGCTATTATTAATAATTTCAAATGTGTGGATATAAGCTCAAGAATGAGACCAGTTGCATATTAGTGGGGCTGTAATTATGAGGTTTCACTCTAAGTTAGAGAGTGTACAGTTCATCCCTTGGCCAAAGGTGTTATTTATTTATTTATAAAGTCTAAGGCTCAATTGTTTGTATTGATATGAAGGACACATGATTGTTGTATTTGAACACATAAGCCTTATTTAATTACATACATACATACATATATATATATATATATAGGGCATGTGTGAGTTTGATTGGATATTAATGTGTTTAATCCCAATATATGTTTTGTAATATTTCTTTGGTTGAAGTATATGTTACATGCCATAGTTGATATGCTTAAGTTGTCTAATGTTTTGGAATGCACAAGAGTTTGTAATGAGAGTTTATTAAGTAAGCAAGAATGAGGCATTAGAGATATTCATTTGTTATAAGAATGAAGTTGAGAAATAACTCAATGAATGCATTAAGTTCTTGATTACCATGGAACCTGTGGGGGGAAGCTATTATTTCCACCAATTATTTGTTCATTGAGATGCCTTAAAAGAAACTACTAAGACACCTTGTGAATTATGGAAAGAGTGATCACCTTTCTATAAATTCTTTAAATGTGGGGGTGTTTGATGAAGGTGGTGGTTCCTATTCCTAAAGGATAAAGAACCATTGATTGTGTTTTCATTGGTTATGGTCATAATAGTAGTGCATAGTGCTTTCTAATTTATGAATCTATTATTTTTATATGCATGACAATTAATTAGAATATATTTCAAGCGTTAAACTTTTTAAAGAAAGTTTGAGTCTACATTTAGTATCTCTCATGATCAAGAGTTGATGGAAGAGAAGTTGAGCTTAAGCGTAGTAAAAGGACAAATGTCAGGGTTGTTTGGTCCAAATGTTCTAATTTATATATTAGAAGATGAACTTAAAGCTTCAAAGAAGCAAAATCCTAAAGTGCCTTCTTGGAAAAGAGATTGTCAATAGTGCAATAAATCCATCTTTGAAATCTATGCATAGTAATTGGTGGATCTACCACCTAAGAGTTTGAGAGTTGATGGAATTATTGACTATTACAAGGAAAGATTTGTTATAGAAGGTAATAAAGAAAAGAAAGATATGAATTTTCTTGATATACAATAAACCAAATGGGTTTATGGTTCTTGTACAAGGAAACAAAGTGTGTAGGCTTGTTGAATCTTTGTGTAGATTGAAGCAAGTTTCAATGCAATGACATGAAAATTTTGACAATGTGATGATGTCAAATGAGTTTAGGTTTAATGTGACTAGTGTGCTATGTCGTTGTTGGATATGCTCATGTAAGTGTTGTAGATGTGATACAAGAAATGAAATTTCTAATACATCTAATGGACTTTTCTTGTCTCAATCACATGAGAAATGTGACGACAGTCTAGTGAGAACACTTTATGCAAAGAGCATATGTATTTTTGGAAAGTCAATAAATCTAAACAAACATGCATTGTTGGATACTTGTGCCTCTTATTTGTATATATTGGTAAGGCATAGAGTTATGGTAGGTTTCAACATACTTGTTAGAGACATAATACCATGAGGCAATTGCTCTCAAATGGAAGTATTTCCAGATTATAAAATGGATTCGAAATCAATTTTTGAGTGGAGAGCAAATAAACTACGTGTTCATTGAGGGGAATGGGGTTAAAGCCTATGACCTAAATTTTCCATGACAGTAACCCCACCTCGTTGACTTTAGATCCCAAGATCTAGGTTTCAAAGGGACAACAAAATTATGGAGACTAGTTTTTATCACTATGGAGATTACATCTCCCACCCATTCCTATGATGAAATAGTGATGCATGTAAGCGATGTTCAGGGTAAGCTTTGCTTTTAATGATTCTTATATTTTGGAATTTCGAGTGGGGTATAACAGGATACTCTTAATAAGAATCACCTATATGAGTGTGAAATGGGCTGCTTCCATAAGAGTTTTAAGGTTGAATTCTCTAAAGCATTTCATGAATTTACCGGGATATGTTCAGGGCCGAAATGAACACAACTATAAGAACGAAATATGTTTGAAAAGGAGCTGTGTGAATTTTATTGTCTTGGTATACACAAACGACTGATAGTTCAAAAACATCGTGTTCACTGATTAGCTAGTATATCCCATAGTCTTTCACAAAGGAAAGTTCAAAGCCACAAGCTATTTCTCCCGATACAGTAACTTTTCTTCTACTCTCTCTGTGCCTGCATCATCATTTGCATTGTGTTTATCAATTTCTATTCATGTGGGGAATTGTTGGAAATATAGCATGGTGTGAATAAGAAATTGATGTTTTCTATGCTCACTTGAAGTTGTTATTAAAAGTGTTAAAAATCCTGAGTCCCACATAGGAAAGGAAAGAGATAATATATGAGTTTATATGCTTATGAGTTGGGCATTGGGTTGGGCCTTTAGCATATATGGACTGGTCATACATGTCCAAATAATAATATTTTATTGTTTTAATTTTTGAGTCAGTTAGTCTGTGCACACCAGTTATTACTGAAACAGAGTGCCTATTCAGTAATGTATAATAATTCATATTCCATCATTCATGAAAACAACTTTTCAGAAAAAAACTCTCCCAGTGAGAATATTTTGTGCATTTCATTTTGTGTTAAAGAGAGAGAAAGAGACATTGAGTAGTTCGCAGAGCACGACCATGTGTGCTTCGTTTTCATGCTGTAGATCATTTTATCTTGAGAGGCAGACGTCCGTGAGTCTCAAAGTACCACAACAATTGTGTGAGGGGAGAAATCTGCTTTAAGTAGATTGTGTCAAATACAAGACTTGATTTGAATCATTCTTCCTTTATGCATTTGATCTGCGAGTTTTTAATTATATTGTAGATTTCTTTTATATATGCGTTGTTTTGCCTATTACTTCTTTTGTGTTAATATTGCTTATTATTAGATTTTTGTGTTGTTCCTTTTTGCTTAATCACAAAAGTAAATTGTTGAAATATATCCAACATTTCAACAATTTATTTTTGTGATAAAGCAAAAGGAACAATACACAGATCTAAGAATTAGCAATAATACAAATAGATATGATAGGCAAAAGCAATAAACAAATATTGAATATATATAAAAAGAAATCTGCAAATAATTAAAAAATCACAGACCAAATGCGTGAAAAATGAATGATTCAGATAAAGTCTTGTGTTTGACATAATTTTCTTAAAGTAGATTTCGCCCCTCACACAATCACTGTGGTGCTTTGAGACTCATGGATGTCTGCTTTCCAGGATAAAATGATCTACAGCATGAAAACGAAGCACACAAGGTCGTGCTCTGCGAACTACTTAATGTCTCTTTCTCTCTCTTTGACACAAAATGAAATGCACAAAATATTCTCACTAGGAGAGTTTTTTGAAAAGTTGTTTTCATGAATGAGGGACTATGAATTATTATACGTTATTGAATAAGCACACTGTTTCATTAATAACTGTTGTGCACAGACTAGTTGACTCAAAAATTAAAATAATAAAATATTATTATTTGGACATGTAGGCCCAATCTACATATGCCAAAGGCCTAATCCAATGTCCACATTATCTCTTTCCTTTCCTATGTGGGACTCAGGATTTTTACCACTTTTAATAACATCTTCAAGTGAACATAGAAAACATCAATTTCTTATTCACACTATGCTATTTTTCCAAAAATCCCCCACAAGAATAGAAATTGATAAACACAATGCAAATGCTGATGCAGACACAAAGAGAGTAGAAGAAAAGTTATTGTATCGGGGGAAGTAGCTTGTGGCTTTGAACTTTCCTTTGTGAAAGACTATCGAATATACTAGCTAACCAATGAACATGATGTCTTGAACTGTTCAGCCGTTTGTGTACACCAAGATAATAAAATTCACACAACTCATTTTCAAACATATTTCGTTCTTATAGTTGTGTTCATTTTGGCCCTAAACATATCTTGGTAAATTCATGAAGTGCTTTAGAGAATTTAGCCTTTAACTTTTCATGGAAGTGGCCCACTTCACACTCATATAGGTGATTCTTGTTAAGAGTATCTTGCTATACCCCACTCGAAATTCCAAGATGTAAGAATCATTAAAAGCAAAGCTTACCTTGAACATCGCTTACAGGCATCACTATTTCATCATAGGAATAGGTGGGAGATGTAATCTCCATAGTGATAAAAACTAGTCTCCACAATTTTGTTGTCTCTTTGAAACTTAGATCTTGGGATCTCTAGTCAACTAGGTGGGGTTACCATCATGGAAACCTTAGGTCGTAGGCTTTAACCCCATTCACCTCGATGAACACGCAGTTTATTTGCACTCCACTCAAAAATTGATTATGGATCCATTTTATAATCTAGAAATACTTCCATTTGAGAGCAACTTCCTCGTGGCATTATGTCTTTAACAAATATGTTGAGACCTACCATAACTCTGTGCCTTACCAATATATACAAATAAGAGGCACAAGTATCCAATAATGCATATTTGTTTAGATTTATTGACTTCCCAAAAAATACATATGCTTTTTGCATAAAGTGTTTTCACTAGATTGTCATCACATTTCTCATGTGATTGAGACAAGACAAGTCCATTAGATGTGTTAGAAATTGGGCTGGTTTTGATCCAACCTATAAACCATGGCCCATGGATTGTCAACATGGGTTATCTAATAAGTAAGTTTAAATTTAAACTAACTGATATTGGTATGAGTTATCAATATCAGTAGCGGGGTAGTTTAAACTTAATAGATATTGATATGGGTTATCAATATCAGTGGTGGAGTAATTTAAACTTAACAGATGAGATCTTTTAGGGATCACGTGTATCTAATAGTAAGTGAATCTCTATTAGTATTTAAAATACTCCTACATTAGTCAAATAGATGATAGACACAGTGAGTAAACATATGTATAGTTTTAAGTGCTCTCTCAAAATAAGCCATTTCTCTGGGACACAATCCATTGTTCCCTTGAATTTGGAGTGTGGAAATTAGGAAAGACTCTAGTAGCTTCTCCTGCGACTTGGAGGAGTTCGTAAAGCAAGCAAAGCAGAAGATCCGGCCATTTGGTGATCTGTTCCACCAAAAGGTATGTGTCTATATGACCTCTAGTAAAGTATATAATTATTCAAAATAGGTATCAGAGCTCATGGCATCATTCAAGAGTGAAAACAAGCATAAAATGGCTCTGATACCAATTTTGAATAATTATATATTTTATTAGAGGTCATATAGATGCAAACCTTTTGGTGGAACAGATCACCAAATTGCCGGATCTTGTGCTTTGTCCTTCTTAGCACGCTTGCCCTTTTGGCACTATCTTGCCTTCTTTAGGCCCAAGGTTATTAGCTCCTTTGGCATTCCTCCCTTGCCCTTTGTGTTTGACTCTCTCGGATCTTCTTCACAAATATCTATATTTCATAGCCAATCAAAAATTTTCTTTGAAAAACTGTGATGGATTTGCCACGGTCTATACTCTGATATATCATGTAGTTCGTTGGGAGGTTGGAAAGAGAGAGATGTAGGACTATTTCATGTTGGGAAAAATTAATTAATTAATGGGTTACCAAATGTATTTTGCTTAAGAAGGGACTGAATTTTTCATGAATTTCGACTTAGCAACAAGTTAGAGCCTGCGCAAGGCCTAGGTCACTTATTCCTACAACAACACCCCCCCCCCCCGGGGAAAAAACAGTTTCACCTTTCATATATGAAAAGTAAAAAATATATAAAAACCCAAAATTATATGGTAATAACTATTTTCAAAAAATAAATAAATTAAAAATGTTGTGCATTATTTTCGTCATGAGTGATGCTATGGATATTACAAATTTTCCTACATATGTAAGCCTTACAAACTCATGTGTTACTATTCACAAAAAATAGTAATTCAATTTTTTATTAATTAAGTTATTGAAGTTCACTAATCACATTTATCATCACATCACTTTGTAAACATTTTGTAGTAAAATTTATAGTTGCTTTAGCATTTTATTTTTCTCATTTTTAATAAGACCTCCAAAATACTTGACCAATTGAAATCCTAATTTGTTCAAAAAGTATTTTTTTTTTAGTAAACATGCTAGAATTAATTTCCCCTAATAGCTTGAGACTATACTTTTTGTAAACCAATATTTTACATCTTAAGTTGTCAATATTAGACACTGCCCACTGTATGTCCCACACGAGTACACATTGAAAATCTCTATCTCCCTCTTAACACCAAAACATAACATTAAAAATTAGATTATAACTTTACTTAATCATGCATCACCTTCTATCGAAAATAAAGTAATTTTTTTTAATATATATGTGTATGTATGTATGTATGATACTTGAACTATAATATATAATTCTCTATATAAATTATCCTCAGTCTAGTTAGTATTAATTCATCAAATTATTTAATTAATTTATGAAATTAACCTTTATTTGGTCAGTTAGTATTAAATAAAATTTTTAAACTAATATTTAAATGAAAAAGACCGAACTTAAAATTTTCACCTTAGTTATCAAATTATATTGAGCCTGTCTTACAACAAGCTAGCCTGATGGGTCTTTTTTTTTAAGTATTTTTATTTTTATTTTGACTCAAAATCTAAGATGACTGCTTTGTTGATAATGATTTAATTAAAAAAAAAAAAAACATATTGTGATCCAAATGTATGCAGTGAGACTCTTAACAACATGTGAGCCCCAGCATGTTATGCGTCTCTCTGCATACACATAAAACACAATATACCTTCGCCTAATTCACGTCTTTTTCTTCCAAATAGGTTTTGTCACAATCCCACTTGATTAATTGAACTCTATGGGGAAAGCAACTCATGAGAACTTTTGCACCCAAAGTTAGGAGAATTATCTTATGGAGTTGTGCATGAAGCAATCTACCATTAACATGTAGATCCATATATATATATATATATATATATCTGTGTGTGTGTGTGAGAGAGAGCCACGTTTGCTGTAAGAGGAGGATTTTATGGAGTCACTTTATGATACACCTTCTCACAAAATGGGAGTATTAAAAAGTCGAGATGGTTGGGAAACCCAGATATATCTTATTGATTATTTAATACTGAGTGAACCCTAACTAAATTGGGGGTTTTTAGTTAAGTCTACTAAATGTTACAATATGTAAAGTTGTAATTTACAACTATGTTTTATGTTGGTTTTATTCCATAACAAAAAGTATAGTAATTACTTTATTTTATTTCCTTGTATTTTGTGGGATTTTATTGTATTGAGTTTAGTATTAAGTTGGTGAAGACTCAAGCTTAATTGAAGAATCAGGGCATTTCGCGACTAGCTCGTGAGAAGTTCGCGAGTAGCCCGTGAGAAGTTCGCGAGAAGGGTTCCTATGAAAAGGGCATGTGAGGAGCACATGACTGGAAACTAAAGAGTCGTGCCAGGTTATCGTTTTCGCAAGTGTCTCGCGAGTAAGGCCTTCTTGCGAGGTAGTCACAAAACATTCTGCTTGAAGGATTTTAATGTGTGTCTTTCTTACCCTTCACCCATACTATATATACCCTTATTACCCACAAAAGTAAAAGGAGGCCAATTCAGAGAGAAAAATCCTAGATAGATTTGTAACAACACACACCCATCTTTTAGAGAGAGAGTTACTCATCCTTAGTGAGAAATCATTGTTGCCTCTTCTCCTTCCCTCTCCCATTGGCATACCTTTAGAGGAGATTTATATCCAAACACAACCTACACCTATTCAGAGTGTAGAGAGTGTTTTAGAGCTTGGGAAGTTTTGGAGATTTGCCAAAAGAAGGTGGTGCTTGGTGGATGCAATCAGCGTATTGCGGAATCCGGAAAGCTAGACAAGACATAGTTCTAAGAAGCTTTGTTGGAGTAGGAGCTTGGAGGGCTTAGGTACAGCAGGTAGATTCGGCTTGGAGGGTCTCTTGCTAACCCATGTATCCCAACTGATTGTCTAGTGGATTGATTACTGCTTGGAGGGCGGTGGAGAGGTTTTTCGCTGAGTTCTTCAGTTTTTTCTTCGATAACACATCGACGTGTTATCTTGTGTTTGCATTCTCTCTTCCTTTACTCTTGTTCTTTACTTTATTGTTTGTTATTCATGTTTATGCACTAGAGTAGTTATCGGTTTATTGTGCTTAATTTACTCTTATTCCGC
The DNA here is from genome assembly GCF_002906115.3 of Quercus suber. NCBI lineage: Eukaryota > Viridiplantae > Streptophyta > Magnoliopsida > Fagales > Fagaceae > Quercus > Quercus suber. Next base: position 50,415 of record NW_027069838.1, read on the forward strand.
ACTTAGATAAGTTAGAGTAAAAGCAATCTAGTCATAATTTTAATTGGGGGTCTAAACAAGCTCTTATATTTTAACACATTTTTGAGCTTTCAATTGGTATCAGAGCAGGTACACTTGTTTTGGTTTCATTACCTAAGTGTGATCCTTGACCCTTTGTGTATTTTGCAATGGATAATGCTTTGTATGCTTCTATGGATATTGTTGATTGTAACATGCCACGTGTTTGTGAAAATGCCTCTATGAGTGATAATCCTCATGATTGTGATACTATGTTACGTGAATCTTTGGATGTTGTTGATATTCCTAACATCAAACTCTTTAAGAAAAAGGGTAAGAAATTTCATAAAGATTTGAGCAAGTTATTTTGTGAAAAAGATGATTTGATTGCTAAACTCAATGAATCTAACAAATTGGTTGAGAAATATAAGAAACTTACTGAAAATTCTCTTAAAAAGCTGAAAGAGTTTGAATGTTTGAATATGAACTTGGATGCTAAACTTGTTTTGTCTAACAAACTTGTTGATGATCCTAAATGTGAAAATGAATGTTTTAAGATGCATGCCAAGTGTTTGATTGCTGAACCTATTGCTAAAAATGATGAAAATATTTGTTGCAATCATGTTGTGGTACCCGATTGTGTGCCTATTGTGTGTTCTACCTCAAAGGATAAATCAGTGTACATTCCTCCACACAAAAGAAATCAAAAAGTGGAGAGAAAGGCTCTTAAGCTAAAGCCTCTGTTTAGGTCTGAACCTAAGGTTTTGGATGGATCTAAATTTGTTCCAACTTATTACCATTGTAGTGTGATTGGTCATATAAGACCTCAATGTCATAAGTTGAAGAGATAACAAAACCATGTTGCTAAATCCCTTCCCAAAAAGCCTAGTGGACCTAAACACATTGTTTGTCACCATTGTGATGCTTTTGGTCTTCTAAGACCTTATTGCTCTAAGTTTCATGCTCTTAAAAGAATCAAAAGAAAAGAGAAACTTGAGCTTCTTGGAAGTTGTGCTAAAAAGAGTAAATCGGATTTGAGTGAAAATAACATGTTGTTAAAGAAAGTGTTTAATGCTCTTAACTCCTTGACTATGTGCATCTCCAATTCTCATTCTTTTAACCCTCGTCTCACTTCTCATGAGACACTCATTTCAAAAAATCATTCCATTTGGATGAGGAAGGGTTCCTATGGTAGAACTTTTGCTCTTTTGGTCCTTGATCTAATGCTTTCGATCTTTGTAGGACCCTTCATGCATTAGATGCTTCATTGTCATGCATTTGTGCATCATGCATCTCTTTATGTGTATTGTTGGTGTTTTTGTTTTTGATCTTACTCTTTTTGTTTTTATTTTGTATGAGTAAAAATCTAAAACCACATAAAAAGTGAAAAATTCAAAAAGTTTGATCGTATATATTTGAGCACATATCACATGTGAGTTTGGCTCAGTAACTTTGTACTAATGGTGTAGTGTGTTTACGAGCTTAACTTGTTTTGTATGCACATATATCTGTGTGGGAGAAATCTTGAAAACTATATGTGATTGTTGTAAATAGATCTTTAAGCTTGTCATGAATAATTGGTCAATAGTCTTGATGATCTTGATACTTGCATAGACTTATGTCTATATCTCTTCCCACCTTTATTTTTATGTTTTTGCTTAAAGAGCTCAATAAATTTAACTCTCAAAATGAAAAGAGATAATGAGCTGCAAAAGCCGTCACACATACTAGTATTTGACTAGAAAAAAGGGAAAGCGACATTTTAAATTGGTGCTTAAAAAGCCAGAGGCTAAATCTCAATGTTGAAATATCAAAAATTTCAAGCACCTATATCAAAAATGAGATGTATTGTTCAAAAAGATCAAATGTTATGATTTGTGCAGAAGCCAAATGAAAAGTTTCTAAGAGTTGTAATCATTTTCTAGTGGGAGGTCATATATGCTCATTTATATAATTGAGATTGTCCACTTGACTCAATACCGGTTGTGTATGACTTGATTGAATTGATCATTAAAGTTTCACTCGGGTCTAAGGACTTTTTCACATTTGATACTCACCTACAATACATAAGACTTTGTTCAATAAATGCTTATTTCATTTGTATGATTATACATGTTCAAATGTGATGTATGTGTACTCAACCTTATGTGGATCAAACCAAAAAGATTTTAGTTTTTTTTTGTTTGCTTTTGGAAGTGATTTGTATCACCTATGTTTTCCAAAGTTTTTCAAGTTATTTTTGTGTGAAAAATATGTTTTATGGGTATTTTCATGATTCATTTCATGTGTAAGCTCAACTGGGAGTTAAATGGTCCAAATCTCAAGTTTTTCAACTTTGGATAGAGAGTTTCGCAATTGTTTCACAAGTAAGGCTTACCTGCGAAAAATTTTGTGAGTAATTTTGCGAGTAAAATTCCCGCGAAAGTTCCCAGATCAGGTTTTTAAAGGGCATTTCGTGGGTCTTTTGTTTTAAACGTCTCCCATCCTCTCCCAAACCCCTATATTAATGCTTCAACATCAAAACCCAACTAATTTCAAGTGTTTTACATTCCATAAACATCTCTAAGGTAATCTTTAACTCTTTCATTGGTTTTGATCCTTAGATTATGTTTTTAGGGGTTTTATGTTCATAGTTGGGATTTTCTCAAATGAGAGTTGGAAAACTTAATTTTTGTCAATCTTTTTGATAGGGCTTTGTTTTAAACGAAGATTTGCTTTGAATGTTAGCCCCTTATGGCAAGAATAACATGAATTTAGGCAAGATTTTTATATGTTTTTGCATTGTTTAACATACATGTGTAGTGTGTGTACCCTAAGTATTAGATAAAATGCCAAAATGGCATTTTCTCGTTGTTTTGGATTTCATGTTTATCATGTTTTGATCATTGGTTATGTGTTTTATACACTTTGCCTCTTGAGTGCTTGCTCATGCGTTGGTTATGCATCAAACATGCACACTAGATGCACACTAGCACCTTGCTGCACACACTCTAACACTTGACATGTTTTGCACTCACTCATGCTAGTTAAGTCATTTTAGACCTTTTAGCACATATAACATGTTCTTTGTGTCTATGTCATGCCTAGGTCTATATCATGTTCCATCATCCTTAGCATGTCATGTTCTATTTTTAAAATGTTTTTGTCTTTTGTTTGACCTTCATTTTCTCATTCATCTTGCACCTCTCATGCATCATCTTTTACCTCTATTCATATCTTCTTTTCTTTCCCTCTTTCCTCTTGTTTGATTTGTCTATTCATGACAAAAAAGGGGAGAGTATATTGGAGAGTATATCGGTGTGTTTCATCATTTATATATGACTCATGTGCACATTATTAGGGGGAGAAACTCTACCTCATGCACACTCGTAGGGGGAGAAAGCCATAGGGGAGATGCATATACCAAGGGGGAAAAGATATTTTTTTTAGAAAACCTTGTTTTGCTTTATGCTTGTTTTCTCGTTGTTTTATGGTGCTTTAAGTTATGTTTGGTATCTATGCTTTGCTGTTCTCATCGCATCGTGTTTATGTGTTGGACATGCTTTTATCCTTATGCTATTGTGCTTTTTTGGTTGCATGTTCGAATGATCATTTGCTTTGCTATATGATCATTGTGGTCATTTCCATATGACTATTTTGGTATATGATCAAGTTGCTCACATGTTTCACATCATGTTTACTTGATCGCAATTTACTTGTTACATTATACTTGTCCTTTTATTATTTGATTTACCTTGAGGGTCTAATGTGTTTTGTGCAAGTGTTTCAGGTTACAGGTATATATGTTCCAAGTTCATCACAGCTTTTAGATTTAAGTTTGAGTGAGTTTTGCCATTGTTCCCAAACTCACGTTTAAGTCTAAAATCTGTTATAGGGTGTTTGGTCATGGAATAGCCAAAGGGGGAGATTGTAAAGTTGTGATTTACAACTATGTTTTATGTTGGCTTTACTCTATGACAAAAAGTGTTGTAATTGCTTTATTTTATTTTCTTGCATTTTGTGAGATTTTATTGTATTGGATTTTGTATTAAGTTGGTGAAGACTCAAACTTAATTGAAGAATCAGTGCATTTTGCGACTAGCTTGCGAGAAGTTCGCGAGAAGGGTTCTCGCGAAAAGGGCATGTGAGAAGCACATGACTGGAAGCTGAAGAGTCGTGCCAGGCTGTCGTTTTCATGAGTGTCTCGTGGGTAAGGCCTTCCCAAGAGGTAGTCGTGAAACATTCTGCCTGAAGGATTTAAATGTGTGTCTTTCTTACCCTTCACCCATACTATATATACCCTCATTACCTACAAAAGTAAAAGGAGGCCAATTCAGAGAGAAAAATCCTAGATAGGTTTTCAACAACACACACACCCATCTTTTAGAGAGAGAGCTACTCATCCTTAGTGAGAAATCATTGTAGCCTCTTCTCCTTCCCTCTCCCATTGACATATATTGAGAGGAGATTTGTACCTAAACACAACCCACACCTATTCAGAGTGTAGAGAGTGTTTTGGAGCTTAGGAAGCTTTGGGGATTTGCCAAAAGAAGCCGATAAGGCTTGGTGGATGTAATCGAGCGAATTACGAGATTCAGAAAGCTAGACAAGACACGATTCCAAGAAGTCTTGTTGGAGTAGGAGCTTGGAGGGTTTAGGTACATTGGGTAGATTAGGCTTGGAGGGTCTCTTGCTAACCCATGTATTCCAACTGATTGTCTAGTGGATTGATTACCACTTGGAGGGCGGCAAAGAGGTTTTTCACCGAGTTCTTTGGTTTCCTCTTTGATAACACATCGGTGTGTTATCTTGTGTTTGCATTCTCTCTTTCCTTACTCTTGTGCTTTACTTTTATTGTTTGTTATTCATGTTTATGCACTAGAATAGTTATCGGTTTATTACACTTAATTTACTCTTGTTCTGCACTTAGATAAGTCAGAGTGAAAGCAATCTAGCCGTAATTTTAATTGGGGGTTTAAACAAGCTCTTGTGTTTTAACACATTTTCGAGCTTTCACAATCCATATATATAAGCATTAATGTCCATAAATAATTGTTCACTCGACTCATGTTTTTACCAAGTAGCATAGAAAGCTCACAAAAAGACCAAGGAATGTATGGTCTTATTTACTAGTTTTTGTTTTGTTTCTTTTTTCTTTTCTTTTTATATAATTACAGTGGTCTTGTATACAAAATCTATCATTATGAAATTCCCTTATTGTAGGTAACTAGAGGTAGTGAGGAGCAACAGATAAATGTGGGACAAATGTAAATTGTTTTCGTTCATACTGTTACATTTGTTTTAGCTAAAACTCAAGTAAATTGTGTAAATCCTTGGCCATATGTCTAGGATATTATCCCTTTTGTAAATTATATTATACTAGTAAAAGTCTGAAATTGATCAGTATGAATGGTAGTTGTTCTACCTAGCTAGCTAAGGAAAAACCTCAGACTCTGTAACCACTTGATGCATTGAGTAGTTGAGATTATTTAGCAAGACATAGCTATGTTATACTCCAATTAAGTGGTGTATACTAATTTCCAATTGATATTACAAGATTATCGTTCGCTTTTCCTTAGGTGTACTTGTTTGAAATTTTTTGTGTATTACTGTAACTGTGTCCATATTCCAATTGGACTTTTTGGTAACAATTGGAATTTCACAATTGTGGTTATTTTTATATTTTAAATTAGGTTATTAAATTTCGATTAAATGTGAAAGAGCACATTCAAATTTATTTATTTAATGAAAATAATTATTTCAAGTGTGACAAATTGTCGAAACTTATCTCAAGATACCCTTTATCAATGGTTGAATGCCTTTGGATAAAAATAATAAGAATACTTTAATCTACATTTATGTGTATATATGTTTCTATGGTTTTGAATCATGCTTCGACATTTATTAACTTCTGATAAATGTGTAACACTTTTTTCAATGGTTGCATAGGCCGTAGAAAAATATTGTTAGACATGGTTTTTAAAAATGTTCTCTACGGTCATTTCAACCGTCAAAAATAATTTTTTGATGGGTTCAGTACTTTCTCAACTATTTCAACCATTCAAAATAGCCAATCTTTTATAGTGATTGCTGCATCACATATATGTTTACAATATCATGTTTGGCCATAGAAAAATATCGTTGGACATGGTTTTTAATAACAGTCCTCTATGATCATTTCAACCATTGAAAATAAGTTTTTCGACGATTTTTAGTACTTTTTTTAACAGTTTCAATTGTTGAAAATAACCAAATTTCTTTTAGTGATTGCCTCATCACATTTACGTTAACAATATCATGTTTGTGGCTAAAAAGTTGCTATGATATCAATATAATGTTACCAAACTATCATATTCAATCACATTGGTAACTAAGTATCATAATTTATGCACATATATTTCTCTAAATATAATTTTAATACCAAACTACAATTATCAACATTCGAATAAATCAATTAAATAAATAAATGGATAATTACTTTAAATCAAATAAGTAAATATATATATATATATATATATGTATATAGAATCCAAGAAGACAAGGGAACAGGAGGTGTGGAAAATTTGGGTTTTCGATGGGTTTGAGGGGATGTGGATCGGGTATTGTAGAGGGTGGGTTTGAGAGTATAGCTTTGCCGGCGATGTTAGAGCCATAGATTGGAGATGTTGGATGAGGGTAGGGCTTCGCTAGCATGAGGGAGAGTTCTGGCTCTATGGATCGAGTACATGCAGAGCTCGAGGTGGGCTTAGAGTGGTCGGAGGTAAGGTTGAGTGAGATATGAGAAGAAAAGGGAGAAAACTCACTGGCGTGGAGGGGAAAATGGTGGCGCTGCTTGTCGGAGTGTGGGTTGGAGCTTTGTCTCTCTCACGTTGGTGTGTGGGGTGGAGTTGAGGTTAGCTTTGAGAGGTATTCGGACTATGTGAGAGGAGTGTGTGAGGAGTGAGTAATTACGGAAACCACTTGAAGTTAAAATGAGGACTGAAATTATTTTACAGGTTGGGTAGTGTATTTTATAGTCAAACTGAATTCTATTTTCAGTTTGACTATATTTTCAAGTGCTGCCAAACACGAACCCATGTGTAAATTGTTTTCAGATTTCAGTTTACCACTGAAATAAACGCAGTCTAAAATTGTCATTTCATATTTTAGTATTTTCGTAAAATTTACATGAGAGATTATGGTGATGACTCAAAATATCCATTTTCATAATGGAGTCTACTTGCTGAAATATTCTTTTCTCCTAGCATATAGAGATTTTTTTTTTTTTTTTGTTTATATGGACTAATGCCATGATTACATCATGTATAGTTAGTAGGTGAATAGCTTTTGAGATCTACTATTAATTCTTATCCTGTAGCTTTTGTTAGCTTTAATTATTAATTCATAATGTATTTGTAGGCACTTTCTATATAATAGTTTAATAAGAATGTACAAACTTGTGTTGTTTGATGTGTTATTTGCTTCTCTGAGTTCTCTTACGTGCTGATTACTTTTTTGTGCAATTAAAACTTCACACTTTTTTGGGTTATGCCTGCTTACTAGCACACTTTGTTTTTGGTTGCTGAGTGCATATAGGGGTATACTTGAATTATCAGTAACTTAATAAATTTCATGCTTGTTTTATATTTCAATCATTAAGAGCATTAGCATCCAGAATTTCAGAAAATGTTCTATTTTACCATCTAAAATGATGATGCACAAAAATCGTCAGTGAGTTGATTGTCCTTGATCGCACCAATGGGTACTTGAAGAATAAGAAAACAAGAACCAAATAGAAAGCACCGGTGGGGTGCTGGCCAAAGACCCTTTGAAGGTTAAGTCAATGAATGAGAAATCTCCAAGAACTCTATAGTGAGAGAGGTAGGGATCTTTTGTGTACCTGGGAGAAGTGGAGGTTTGATACTTATATAGTGGTGAATAGCAAACCAAGATCCCTTTAATGTAGGGATCTTTCCTTGTAGAGAAGATCTGGAACTAGGCTTCCAAGATTTTACGATGTTTTTCCATATGGGGAAGATATGGGCATGTGGTAGGGTCTTTTGGATGTGGTGTGCAAAATATTTCCATATAGGGATATATGCGTGGAGACTATGTAAAGGTTTGTAGGGCCCATTATTTCTATCCTTCAGCATGACCATTCGTTCGTTGGTATGCAAGTGAGGGGATGAGGACCATTCATTTGTCAATATTTGTTCATCGAAGGTTTGCCTGTCTAAACCTTTATCATGACGGACCCAAGGTGCACGTATTACGACAGACCCGATGCCTTTATTACATCGAACACATGATCAGTAGGTCATGTGGTTCGTCCGTCAGGATGGTGTGGATGGGACCGTCAATCCCCGTGAGCACTTAACTAGATGGAGAGAAAAGGAGTCTTGAGCCCGTCAAGATTGTTTAGGATAGATGAACAACAAAACTTCCTATCGGATGAAAATACCCCTATCAACTATCCCCTACTCCATGACCCGTTGGGGTAGCCAAAGGGTTGCAGAGTACACAGAATATTCCCATCATTTAATGTTCCTTGTCCTGGTAATTTATGTCATAAATGAGGGGTAAAAGGGTCTTTGAAACTCGTGGAATGACATGTGGTATCCTATGATTGGTGGAGATGAAGCGTCGCGTTGCTTCGTTTTTTATGCTCCTTTGTTCTTTAAATATGCCCATACCCTTCTGAGGTTAACTTTTATTATTTTACTCAAAAACTCACCTAGAGCTCTAGTTTTTAGATTTGTCCATCTGTTGCTTGTTATCCGTCCATACGCATTGTTGCTTTGTCAGTGCTTATTCTTCTACCATCATCTTTTAAGGTAACCTCTTGTACTTATTTTCTTTTCCTTTCTTTACTCATCATTCCTCGATCGCCGGTCTAGTACTTAGTTTGCGTGTGAGTGACTGCCTAGTTTCTTATCCGAGAATGTTAGGAAGTAGTAAAGCGACAAGCGGTTATGTCTTGTCCTTCCGTTTGGATGACGAAGATGTTCATCCTTTAGGAAATATTCCTTCAATGGAAGGGTGGACAGGTTCTTTGGAGAGGGAGCCATCGGCTCACCTTTTAGAAGAAGAGATAGAGGGAGAAGAAGTAGAGGGAGAGGTAGACGAAGAGGGGAAGAAGAGGACAGAGAAAGGGAAGAAGGAGAACGGCAAGGAGAGGAAACCGACGAGGGAGGAGAAAGGGAGGTTATGGCCCCTAGTTGATTTCCTTTCCAAGATGTCAAAGAAGGTGTTTGGTAATTTGCGCCCGTTACCAAATTCCATACGATGTACCTATTAGGATGGCAGGTAAAAGGGAGAAATGTTATTTTGGTCGAACTGCGAATATTGGCTTTTACGAGGCTATCTTCATTGCAGGGCTGAGGTTGCCCCTTATAGAACTGCACCGATGGTTGGCGAACCGTCTAGGCGTGTCTGTCTACCAAATTTACCTTAATGCCTAGAGGATTTTCCTTGGGGCAGAGGTGTTATGGGGACAGATGAGTAGAGGTCGCCATTGCCTCACTTTCGGCGAATTCTTTTTCTGCTATGAACGCCAATAAATTGTGAGTTCAAAGGGTTTTACAACTTCGTTGTTCGTAAGTTGACATTGAAATTGGTGACGAACGTCCCCGACTCTAGCTATGATTGGAAGAGTCAATATTTTTTCCTTTAAGGCTCAAATTGGTTATGTAGACCCAACGAATGGGATAATATAGGAGAGGAGTATATAATACGTGGGATGTTTTGGACAAGTTTAGTGAGTCGTCGATTTTAGCATGGTTCATCTGTGTTTCATTTATTCATACTAACCTATCACGTTTCTTTTTTCAGCTTAGGTTCGTATGTCGATTAGCGAGGAAGTTTTTGATTTCTAACAGTGTATCCTTGCTATCCCCCTTATACAGAGGAGTTGGAAGAGGCTGGTTACACTTGATAGCCTACATACTTTTTGTGGTGGACTAGTTCCGATGGATGAGGCAAGGAGGTTAAACGCTCAATCTCAATGACGTAAGTGTTTGTTCTCCCTTTTTTAACGATCTGTCCCTCATTAATTGATTCATCATTGTTTAACCTGTTGATTGGCCTTATTCTTTTTCAAATATGGATGGGGACAAAGAAAGCTTTGAAGGTGAAGAAGACTGCGGCCTTCCAAATTAAGACTAGAAGCTCATCTGCCCGATACTACTAAGATGAACCAAAAGAGGAAGAACCAGTGGAACTAAGGCGGCAGGGAGCACCCTCTGAAAATGATAGTCAACCCATCTGTCACTTCGGGTTCTCAAGTCACTGCCCCCTCCCCCCCGGTCATGGTGTGGGTAAAGGTTTAATGATGGCTCACAACCCAGTCATCAATGAACCCATCGCTCCGAAGGTTCCCCTTTTGGTAAGGGACAAGTAGTATGCCATCTAGACGACTTACTCCATTGTCAAGGATGACGACCTTGACAATGCTCCGAGCATGAGATGGAGGCTTTAAGGGACTCCGGCCTTATTGACTTGATGAGGGTGAGTTACTTTAAGTCAAAATTTTACCCTGTCATGTATTGTAACCATACTAATTGTCTGTTTTTATCATGCTTCTGTGAGGATGCGAGCACTTCAAATTAAGTGTGTCACTAAGGAAGCCATTGTCAAGAACTTGAGGAGTCATCTAGAAGAGGCGGACCAATTGAAGAAGTACAAGAAGGGGTACACACCTTTAACAAAGAAGTCAAGGCCCTCACGGAGCAGGTAAAGAAGCTTGATGGAGCTTCCCGTCAGGTTGAAGAGTTGACAAAGGCCAATGCCATCCTGACGCTTGAGGTGACTTCCCTCCGAGAGAGCATGGACAAAGCCAAAGCTGACTCTGTCAAAGAGTATAAGGACTCACAGCCGTTCTTCATCCTACTGGGGTCTCAGTACGACGAAGGCTTTGAGAACTTCAAAAAGCAAGCCATCACCCTTTTACCTGATGTGGACTTTCCCTCCGTCCAGATCGAGATCACAATCCCACCGACCCTTAGAGTGGAGGATGAGGTTGTTGATATTGAGGACATGGAAGAGGATGTGTCTGGAAAGGTCGTAGCTCCTCAAGTGGTCGACGGTCCACCTTAGGTTGAAGGGGCGATAGAGGAGAGAGCTAAGCCTACCCCTCCGTCTAGAAAAAAGAAAGCTTTATGTTTTTTTTTTTTTTTTTTTTTTTTATCTAATTTTAATTTTAATTTAAGAACAATTTGGGTGCCTTGTTTTGGCACATATGACATTTTCCTTTGAGTTTGCCTTGAACAATCATCGGTTTTATCTTAAAATATAGTTGTATGGATGCTTTTATTGTCTACTTTGTGCGAAATTTCTCCTCATTATCACCCATCAAGGATACTTAGGGTACATGTACATACATATACATTTTTTACCGTCTACCTTTAGGAGACTTTTAGGAGTAGGCACCTCTTAAGTAAGACTTGTTAATTGTGGACCAAGGTGCCTATCGGTGTCCTTGATTGTCCATCACTTCAAAGGCTGGACTTGGTGAATTTTTGGAATTAAGGCACTTGTCGGTCTACGTGGGGATCCGTCCATCTCGTAGTAGGACTTAATAATTTTTTAGCCAAGGTACCCGTCAGTATCCTTGGGGATCCGTCCACCCCGCAGGTAGGGCTTAATAATTTTTGAACCAAGGTACCCGTCGGCATCCTTAGGGATCTGTCCACCCTAGAGGTAGAACTTAATAGTTTTTGAACCGAGGTACCTATTGGTATCCTTGGGGACCCGTCCACCTGATAGGTAGGATTTAACATTTTTTGAACTAAGGTACCCGTCAGTATCCTAGGGGATGCACCCACCTCGTACGTAGGACTTAATCATTTTTGAACCAAGGCACCCGTCAATATCTGTAGACAATTTCTTGAAAAGTAGATCCTTAATATATATATATATATATATAATGTAGAAATATGTAGAGAATGTGCTAGATGATTCTTAGGAGTCTTACTTTAACAATCAAAAAAACTTACTATCCTACTTTAACAACATTAAAAGAAAAAAAGTAGGAACATAGTTTGTAGTTGTTCACTACTAGTAGTATTTTCGTAGGTGCTCGGTGTTCCATGGGTGATGGAGTCTTTGCCCGTCGAGAGCCTCTAGGTGGTAGGTTCCCCTTCTATGGTAGTCAACGATCCTATTGGGCCCTTCCTAATTAGGGCCTAACTTGCCCTATGTGGGGTCATTGGTAGCTATTGTCACCTTTCTTAGAACCAGGTC
>NW_027069838.1:64605-141660 GCF_002906115.3 Quercus suber
TAAATTCACACTCGCAGCCTCGCCTAATTTCAGCTCAATCTCACCCAATTTGACCTCCAGCTTCGTGGATCTCTTCTCCACAGCCACCCTGGCCTTCTTGGACACGGTGGCTTTCTTCTCTGAAGCTGTGGTAGCCTTGGTTTTCTCTTTAGCGGTAACCTCGACCACATCCTTAAGGGCTTTCTCCCTGTCGGCATCCTCAACCACCTCCATCACTCGCCTATTAAGTATGTGAGCCAGTTGAGCAGCCTGATGAGGCAACAATGATAAGTGAAAAAAAAAAAAAAAAGAAAAAAAACACACACACACACACACACACACACAGAGAAAAAAATGTACAAGAGTTAGTAGTAAACTGAGAAACAAGGAATTACCACAATAGTATGCCATTGCAACCTCCTCCCCATGGATTCATCTGTGCCCTCCTTAAAAGCCTGCATGTCCACAGGCAAAAGGAGGTCGTGCGTCAAACTCTAAGCAACACGACCTCCCTCATCTTTTTCCCACACCCGTACACTAGCGATCGTGGGAAGAAGCTTTTCATTTAGCTGGAATGTGAGCTGCCACTTCAATGTAGCTCGGGAGAAGGACGCCACGTTTATCCCGACCTAAGCCGCTGGCTCCTGGATGACGATGCCTCTTAATGGCTGGGGAGGGGCCATGGTGAGCGCGTCACACAAGCCAAATAGGGTCTGCTCAGCAATGCGTTGCCTCTTCCAGGATCGGCCTAGGGCAGGAGGTGAAGGGGGAGGAGTTTGACTGCGACCCTGAGGCAGTTGCTGCTACACAGCCGGCCTGGCGCCGAGCACAAAACGATTAATCGTCATTATCCTGCGCGTCACCATGTCTTCGCCTTAATCAGATTAGGTTTCGGAGGAGCTGATATATTTGGCAATTGCTTCCTCGGCTACCTGAACAGGAGCTTTGAGTACGGCGGGGGCCTCGGGTTGAACGGGGGCTTCAGGTTGAACGGACTGGTGTGCCTACTCTCGGCAATGTTGAGGCACACGCTTAGTCGACTCGTCCCGCATCGATGCAAGTTTGTCAGAACAAATGTACCGCAGACCAATATCGCGAGCCTCACCTACTGTGAATCTCGGAGGAAAGAAGTTCGGGTGTCGTACGTTGATATAGGTTAAAAGTGGGTTGTCAACTAGTAAAGCTTGGCTGAAAGCTTGCCAAGTAGAATACACAGGATCAACACCAAGAATTAAGTGGGACGCTTGGAACTGTTTATCCCAATGAACAAAAATTTTAGACCTGAGCACAAAGTTTAGATCCTTTACATGCACTACCTTAGGATCCGGGGTAAACACTCTACCATCTGCAATAAAAAAAAAATACTGTGAGTTAGTATCCAGATAAGCAAAACAATGATGACTAAGAAAGAAAAGCGAGTTAGTGATCGGTACGAACCCACTTCATGCTATGAGAGGGGGCAAGGGATTTCACTGGCAAACCAATTGTCGAGCACCCGGGCAAACTCCCCAGTAGAGTTTCTATTGGAATTAGGTAGGCAAGAAATCAGGTGTATCCTCATATCTCATAGAATGGAGAGTGAAAAAGTGAAATAATGATTTGAGATGAACTATTTATAGGAGCCAAGAAGGGGTGAGCGACGCTTAATTAACAATAATGAGTCTTAATTAGCAATAATGAGGTAGGAAACCTTACGAATACCTATGGTAATTGACATACACGCTGCCTCGATTCACGAACCGTCAGGTAATGATGACAGCTAAACCAAACGGCCAGGTACAACGCGCCTTTTGAAAGCGCACTAATGAGTTTCTGAGCCGTCCAAAATTCACCCATAAAATTTCCCAGGTAGCTTAATAGGCCACCATCTGAATGACCCCTTGTGATTTACCCTAATTAATTAATTAGCCAAGTTGTTAATTAATCAATTAATCATGCAATTGCGTGGAAATACAAACAAATCACCAAAAACTAAATATGCAACGGAAATTAAATCACACGGTGATTTGTTTACGAATGGGGAAAACCCTAACGGCAAAAACCCCACTGGGTGATTTTCAGGTCACCACTCCTGAAACTCCACTATTGTCAAATCAAGTGGTTACAAGTAAAGGAATCCCAAGTACCTTACCAACCTACAGTTGAAACCTTACTCCAATACCCAATTGGACTTGATTTGTAGTGACAGTTCCCACCTTTGATGCACGGCTCCTAAGTACGTGACTAACCAATGCGCGGATCCCAGTACCCAACTTTTAAATACCAACTAAGAAAGAAAGGTTGGCTGCAAGGTTCTTCAGTTCATCATATACGATGAATAATAGGAAGATGCTTGGTTACAAAACCCTTTGGTGCAAATACATAGCAACTTCTTCAGAGAAGATGAACTAGGTTAAGAACTTTGTCTTTTGATCACAATTTGCTTGAATAGAGATTGCTCAATACTTTTGCAACTTGTGTTCCACTTGACAGCTCTTAAAACAATCCTTTTATATGTATAGGGTTAGAAGAAAAGAAGGCTCAAAATCATATTCACGGATCCCAAGAAAATCATATTGGAAAATCTGAAATATTAAATCTCGACAGATAGTAAGTGTCGAGGTAGCTATCGAGCAGGTGTCGAGCTTTAATGAAATTGCACTTCAGCTTGCTTTTTCTTGGACAGACTTGATGACTTCAACACTTAACCTTGAAACCTTATTTCTTGAAGTATTAAAAACACCTAGAACTACCCAATTACAAGTATAGTACATTTTGTCAAAAGATTAGCCAATTTACTTAAATAAGTGACATATGTTCTTAACAAGTGAAAACACATATGTCCTAACAATCTCCCCCTTTGGCAATCCGTAACAAAACCACAGCAAACAAATGAACATATGAGAGAAGTCATAAATCACTCAACTTATATTCACTTGTTGATACAATAAAATCTATCCTAACACAAACTCTTAAAAAACTTTTGCAAGAAGAGAGTTTATGGCAAGTAGATTTTGACAACCTGTATTTCTGAAACACTTTAAACAAAACTTATCAAGGCATCTTGTGTGAAACAGAAATAATAGATTGCATACAAGTATAAAGAACATGTGTATAAAGATAGAGAATAAACAACACATAGAGAGATAGGTGAAAGAAACATACATCCACATATGTAAAGAGAAATAAGTACAATGTATGTAAAAATAGTCAAAGGACCTCATATATAAGATCAATGTATCTAAAAAGTAAGAAAAGAAAAGATACATATAGAACCTCACTACATCCCTCAGAATATCAACACTCCCCCTATCAAAATGGCCTATACTAACTCTCCCCCTAAGATGACTACTCTCATAACCCAAAACTACTCCCCTTTTTTGTCACGAGTGACAAAGGGTAGAATGTCATGTAGACATCTCATCAGCAGAGCTAGCATCCCCATCATCATCATCATCATCATCCTCATCATCCTCATCCTCAGAATCTGAAGCTGCTGGAGTAGGTGGTGAATGAGTAGCCTCTGGAGCAAAGCCACTCATGGTCGCCTGCCGTCGTGCAATACGACCAACACGTACATTCACCTGATACAACTCAGCAAAGAGTGTATCAAGGTGAGTGTCCATGCACTGCAGCTACGCCATAATGTCTCCTAGAGATACATCACTCGCAGAGGAAGAAGGAGTAGATGTAGATGGAGCTGATTTGGACGGAGCCGAACTGGAGGGAGGAGTGGCATCCGTCTGTCGCGACTTGAACTGCGCCTCACTACGTTTTACGGTAGCAGCATCTATGGCAAATATGTGTGTGAAGTGGTCGGACACAGGAAAGGGAATGGAAAAATGGTGTAAGATCCTCATGATAGCAAAAGGAAAGATGAGCTTATCACGGGACGCCGAATCAAGATGAACATCTATGATAGACAAAATAAAGTGAGAAGAAAAATCTATAGTAAAATGCTCTAATAAAGACAACAAAAATCGAGCACGAGGCTCAGTGATGGAGTTGTAGTGAAAAAGTAGATGGAGCACAAAAGTCATCACCATGTTAAGAAATCTAGGACCTTTAGCAAAAGGCCTACATGATGTGTACTGATGCTCTCCCCAATCAGCAGGGTGCTTACAGAAAGCAGAAATGAGCTCATTTTTTGACACAGTCCTCAGACGCTAACAGGAAAGGTAATCAAGAAAGTCTATCCTAGGTACCCTAAGCACATCCACAACTAGTTGCGGTGTGACAGGAATGCGCGTACCTCGAACGCGAGTGAAAAAGAGAGGTACTTAACGATCTATCCCGTGCATGTTGGAGTAGAACTCCTGAATCAGCATGAGAGGGTAAGTGACCGGGATGTTACACAGTGACTCCCATCCCCTAGTGTGAATGACAGAGGGAAGGTCAGTATCGACGAAGTCCGCCAGAATGACTTGGCGTTCCGAATGAACACCTTGTCGAGAAAAGTTCTCCGAAAATGCCTTGTGGGCATCTCTATCACGAAACCAAAGGTTAAGAGGAGCAGAGTCAGAAGAAGTAGAAGCTCCAGAACGTAGAGGGTTCCGAGTAGGAGTGGATTTACGTTTGGGTGCCATAGACACTACTAACGTAAAAGAATGAGAAGGAGATAGAGAGGGAGATAATCAGAAAAGTTCCCAAAATAGTTCACATATATCAAATATATTGAACAATAAGTATGTATGCATGGGAATGCATGAGCATGTGACATGCAAATCAAAAAGGCATCATGGGCTCAGCCCAATCCAATTCTACTAGCACAGAAACATATAGCACACATCTAAATGCATGTAAATATCATTCTAATGCTCATGGAATGCAATGTATGACATTTTAAAAGCATTTAAGTGAAAACCCAACCCAAAATTTCAAGAAAAACTCATCAATTTTGAAAAACCCCAAAAATTTCAAAAAATCCCAAAACCTAGGTTTCAAAACATGCAATGCATGAAAAAGGAAGGGAAAATGAACATACCAGGTGATAGAATGCAAGGGAAGATCGAAAATGATGAAGATTTGAGTGAGAGAAACTTGTTTGGGAGGTGAAAAGTCTTCGGATAGATCGAGAGAGATCGACAGAAATGAGAGAGAAATCGCGATCGGACCATTTATAGGCATCGCAGTAATTCTCAACAGCTGAGGTGTCGAGAGGTATCGAGGAAGCTGTCGAGAAAGCTGTCGAGAATTTGGCCGTCAATAGATGGAGGTATCGAGAGGTGTCGAGGTGTAAGACCAATTTCAGATATAAGAAGCTTGATCGATCGACAAGGTGTCGAGGAGGTGTCGAGGAGATAGGAGATTTCTTGATCGATCCACATGGTGTCAAGACAGGTGTCGAGAAAGAAGACATCAGACACAACAAGAGAATCTCGATCGATCCATCAGGTGTCGAGAATCTATCGAGGAGACAGAAGATTTCTTGATCGATCCATCAGGTGTCGAGAAGGTGTCGAGATTGCGATAAGAAAAAGCTTGAGAAGCTCGACAGATGACCAGGTATCGAGGAGGTGTCGAGACAGCTTTTAAGAAGAGTTTTTTGTGAAGAGAAAACCACATACATGAATGCAATCCAACATACACCTCAACCAATGATCCACTCAACATATAAAACTCTCAAAATCATCTCTCAACAAAAATTTTAAGCACATGGATCCTCAAAAACACACACACACACACTAAACAAGTCTAACCAATTTTATTTTTCAAAAACAAGTTAAGACAGTTTAGTGAGCATACATTAGCACATGTAAAACCTTTGTGATGGTTAAATCACATTGTACTTGCATATGTATCAAAAGTAGCAAAGAATATTACATGTTGTGCGAAAAATATCGCAAGATTGCGTATGTGTATGCATGTTATGACGATCTGAGATATGAGAAAATAATTTTAACTCACACACAATTATAACTGTTTGATGGGGACTATCACCTTAGAGGTACATCCTATAACTCCCACATCTCCTAGAATACACGCTTGCAACCATATTTAAAGCATTTTTAATCTTTTTTCTTTTAATTTTCTTTGCATGTTTTCTTTTTATTTTTAGCATATCATATATGGGCATAAAAAGGAGAAAAGAAATACCCAAGATGTTAAGCATTTGACATCGCACTTTTGCTATGCCGAAGCATACGAATGTCTTTGACACTACACTTTTGCTATGCCGAAGCATACAGGTGTCTTTGACACTGCACTTTTGCTATGTCAAAGCATACATGTGTCATATTATGATTGGCAGGCAACAGTGATGAGATGGTTATTTATGCCTTTCTCTTAGGATTTCTAGTCCTATCCATCAAAAAGAGTGATATGAGTATTAAGTTTTAAAAGATAACATAACCTTACTCATCACAAATAAGAGCCACAAAACTCACTTGCTTAGTTGTGCATAGAGATGCTCATCTAAGCTACAAGAGATACAAAGTTTAGAAACTTTGTTTCAATGGCCATCCAAGGTACACAAATACCAAAGTACACAAAACACACACTGTTTTTGTATTTTTATGATTTTTCAATTTTTTTTACTTTTATATTTAAAAACAAAATAAACAAAACTGAAAGTAAACACACAAAACATGTTAAACAAAGCAAAGCATAAAACTAGATGCAAATGCATGAGAAAGAAGAACAAGAGAAGGAGATCAATCCATGGAGATGACACCAATGTTTTGACGAAGGAATTCAAAACGTTTGCTGTCAAGAGGTTTGGTGAACAAATCAGCCTTCTGATCAGCAGTGTGGATAAACTCAAGAGTGAGAGTACCATTTTCGACAAGTTCCCTAATGAAGTGATGTCGAATCTCTATGTGTTTGGTTCGAGAATGTTGAACCGGGTTCTTAGAGATATTTATGGCACTGGTATTGTCACAATAAATAGTGAGATGCTCTTGACAAATACCATAATAATGAAGGAGTTTTTGCATCCAGAGGAGTTGGGTGCAGCAGCTACCAACAGCAATGCATTCAGCTTCCGTAGTGGATAATGAGATGGAGTTCTGCTTGTTACCCACATAAAAACAACCCCCCGAGGTACTCTTTCTTTCATCAGCATTACCAGCCTAATCAGCATCAAAGTACCCAGCTAAGACACCATTAGTGTCCTTGCTATACCACACACCGAATTCAGTAGTGGTTTTGACATACTTAATAATTCTTTTTAAAGCAGTCATGTGGGATTCCTTAGGGTTAGCCTGATATCTAGCACACACTCCAACACTGTAACTAATGTCAGATCTACTAGCAGTAAGGTAAAGAAGACTACCTATCATGCTTCTATAAAGAGAGGGGTCAACACTCTTTCCTAACAAATCTACAGTAAGTTTAACATTTGGGCTCATAGGGGTTCTAACAGAACTAGCAGATTCAAAACCAAACTTTTTCACAAGATTCTTAACATATTTAGATTGAGAAAGGAATATACCTGAATCTTGTTGGCGAATCTGCAATCCTAGGAAGTGAGTCAACTCTCCAATCATGCTCATTTGGAACTCGGCTTGCATGAGTTTTGAGAAGTCATGAGCAAGTTCATCCTTAGTCGACCCAAAGATGATATCATCAACATAGAACTGAGCAACTATCAACTCACCATCTTCCTTTTTGATGAAAAGAGTTTGCTCAGCCTTTCCTCTTGTGAACCCATGTGACACCAGATATTGTGTGAGTCTATCATACCAGGCTCTAGGAGCTTGCTTCAACCCATAAAGTGCCTTTTTAAGATAAAGCACATGATCCGAGAAGTGTGGATCAATGAATCCTTTTGGATGAGCCACATAGACATCCTCTTTGAGTAACCTATTCAAGAAGGTAGTCTTTACATCCATCTGATAGAGTTTGAAATTCAGCTGACATGCTAGGGCAAGCAGAATTCTGATTGACTCCATTTGGGCAATTGGGGCAAATGTTTCATCATAGTCTACTCCTTCCATTTGCGAGTATCCTTGAGCCACAAGTCGAGCCTTGTTGCGAATCACATTGCCTTCTTCATCAGTCTTGTTGCGGAATATCCACTTTGTACCGATGATGTGCTCACCTTCTGGTCTAGGTACTAGAGTCCAAACATCATTCCTCTGAAACTGAAGTAGTTCATCATGCATTGCTTTAACCCAACTTTCATCTTGTAGTGCCTCCTCAACTTTCTTGGGTTCAACCTTGAAAGCAAACTTCATCATGAAACACACTTCATGCTTGGATGACAAATCAGAGGGAATGGTTCTTTCACTCAACTGCCTTTGATGAGCTAAGCCTTTAACTTTTATTCTTCTCAGACGAACTCCTTTGCACATTTTTATTTTGAGACAGTCTAGTTTCTTCTTAGCCAAACTGAGATCCTTTCCAATAGTCATTATAAAGGAATTCAAATAACTTGTAGACTTGTGTTTTCTGAGACACTCAAACAAATAGTGATTAGAAAAACAAGATGTATTTGAAAACGAGGGTCTTTTCAAGCCAGTTATAGCCATGACAACAGGGGTCAATGGATCAACACAGCAAAGATTAAACCTTATCAGAGTGTCCTGCTCTGATACCACTTGATAGGCCACAATCTGAATGACCCCTTGTGATTAACCCTAATTAATTAATTAGCCAAGTTGTTAATTAATCAATTAATCATGCAATTGCATGGAAGCACAAACAAATCACCAAAAACTAAATATGCAGCGTAAATTAAATAACACGGTGATTTGTTTACGAATAGGGAAAACCCTAACGGCAAAAACCCCACCAGGTGATTTTCAGGTCACCACTCCTGAAACTTCATTATTATCAAATCAAGCAGTTACAAGTAAAGGAATCCTAAGTACCTTACCAACCTACAGTTGCACCCTTACCCCAATATCCAATTGGACTTGATCTGTAGCGATAGTTCCCACCTTTGATGCACAGCTCCCAAGTACGTGACTAACCAATGTGCGGATCCCAGTACGCGACTTCTGAACACCAACTAAGAAAGAAAGGTTGGCTGCAAAGTTCTTCAGTTCATCCTATACGATGAATAACAGGAAGATACTTGGTTACAAAACCCTTTGGTGCAAATACACAGCAACTTCTTCAGAGAAGATGAACTAGGTTAAGAACTTTGTCTTTTGATCACAATTTGCTTAAACAGAGATTGCTCAATGCTTTTGCAACTTGTGTTCCACTTGACGGCTCTTAAAACAATCCTTTTATATGTTTAGGGTTAGAAGAAAAGAAGACCCAAAATCATATTCACGGATCCCAAGAAAATCATATTGGAAAATCTGAAATATTAAATCTCGACAGATAGCAGGTGTCGAGGTAGCTATCGAGCAGGTGTCGAGCTTTAATGAAATTGCACTTAAGCTTGCTTTTTCTTGGACAGACTTGATGACTTCAACACTTAACCTTGAAACCTTGTTTGTTGAAGTATTCAAAACACCTAGAACTACCCAATTACAAGTAAAGTGCGTTTTGTCAAAGGATTAGCCAATTTACATAAATAAGTGACATATGTTCTTAACAAGTGAAAACACATATGTCCTAACATAGCTAATGTCTCTTGGGCTCCTTGATTCGTCCCTGAGAGCCGAGCACGATTCAAGGGGAGGCTAATGTACAACATCGTGATACCCAAACCCATTTGGGCCTTAGTTCCTAACTCAACAATGTGGCCTATAACACCAAACCCTACTACCTAAGGCCCAAGCCCAAGCCCAACGTAGCTACAAGCTCAAGTCTCGCACAGCCTCAAAGCTCAATGAGCAAATAACCTTAGCTAGTACACACCTAGCTTCGCCACTTGGGTCTTACCCGGTAACTCACTTACCGGGCAGGAAGGCAATTGCTCGGGGTATTGCCTTTCGGATGCCTGGCTATACCTTGGGAAGTGTCTCTGCTGAGCAACTATACTGAAGTGGGAACCAGTTCCAATGCCACTCCTACCACACTCCACTCCCAACTAAACGCCCACCTAAGGTTAATGATATTGGACCCCCTTTTCCACTTACAGTGAGGGTAATCATAACTCAGCACTAATTCTTGGGCTATAAATATGAAGAGCTAAAGAAGAGAAAGGGTTGTTGAAAAGCTTTGGAAGCAACTTATGGTTGAGAGCAGCAGAGTTACAAGAGTGAGAGGGAGAGAATTCAAAGGCTTGGGAGGTGCATTTGGGTCTCTAAGTTAGAATCGCCCAGAGTAGAAAATCCAAAGCCCATATTACAAATAGATTGTGAGCCCAAGTAAGGACCGACCCATCAACCTCGCTTTAGGCATGCACAACTACTTTTCTTTCCTAATGCATCTTGCTAAGATAGGAAAATTGAAGTCAAATTTTATTGCATGGCCCTTGTCAAAGGTAAGAAATCTCATATTTTACCATTTGAGAAAAGTGAAACCGAAATTTATTATCTTAATAGAATTATAGTATGTCATGATTCTGACCAATAAAAAGGTGGATTTGAATCTTATTGCCTATCTAAGTTATTTATAAATTTAAAAAAAAAAAAAAAATCTGCTTTAGGCCTTAAACCCAAAGTTATTCAGTTTCGATTTTTGAAGTTAAAGAAATTCTGGATGAAGAAAGTTAGTGAATACTCCTATTTGTTTTTACTTTCTACAGTTAGTTTTCTAATGGAAATTAATTTTATAAATGCTCCTTAGAGCAATCAATTAAATGTATAAAAAATTATAAGTTTTTACATTCAGAGTTGCCAATATCATTTGATATAAGATGTTTTTTCTCTTAAAAAAAGATATAAGATGGTTTAAAAAATATGCTAATAGCATTATTTTTGAGCCAAAGGATCTAGTTATTTAAGAAATGCAAGTTTGTAATCATAATTCAAAAATCATTAGAATTTATGCCAATATGCATAAAAGATATTTAGTTTCAGTACGTTTCTTCTGAAATAAATTCCATCATCGTTGCTAAGTTATAAAATTTTATATCTTCATATGTTCCCCCATAGAATGAACAAAGTTTACTATTTAAACTTTTCCATTTATAATTACACTTTGAGAATGGAGAATTTAAATTGTTCCCTATATAAATCCCACCAAATGGTTTCATGAAATCTTTAGTGGTCTTTATATGTTAAAGCATCATGCTTTCACTGAGCCACTACACTTTAGAGCTCGGTATAAACTATATTACCCCTCATTTATATAAAAATCAATATTAAGCCCCCAACAAATTTTATACATTTATGGTTAGTATTATTTGTGAATTTCTTACTTGACAAGGTTGCTCCAAGTCTAACACTTTGCACAGTAAAAGTACTAAACTATTCATTAGTTTAACTAGACTAGCTTGATTGTACCTATATTCTTAAGAAATTGTCAAGAAGAACCTGCCAAGAAAAATATCAAAAACTCTTAAATGGAAAAGGGTAATACAATCAAAGGCTATGAAAATTCCTTTGACATCACCAACGGGGAGTCAAGCCCCAATAGCTTGGAAGCCAATATCAACCCACGAAAGAAGAGCTCGTTGAAAAGAAATCAGTTAGAAGGGTACCCAAAGTACCGCACACACACATCTAAATCACTTGCCATGTGAGCAAAGTGGTTCCAAGCCAAGTATGCCTGTTCTAAGATCCTTGCAAAGGTGGGCTCAGATATTCAATTTCTAGAAAAAGTCCCAAGGCAAATAGGTAATTAAACCTTACTCACTCTCTCTCTTGTTAACTTAATCTCCAAAACTTGATTTTGATGTATGTAACGTATATATCTTAAATTTAAGGCATTGCATAAGTTACCAACTAAATGCGAAATGAATCTAAGGCAGACAGTATTTAAAAAAAAAAAAAACAAGAAAAAAAAATCCTATACTTTCCTTTAGTCTAGCTCTATAATTATTGAGATTGTAAGAAAGGTGAGGTCAAATTCTTTTTAAAATATGCCATGTTGAGGCACTAAAAAGTGGAATAAAATATCATTATGGTTTTACCATAATAGTATATTAGAACCTGATGAATTGCATTATTTAACGATTCAACCATTTTTTTCATTTAAATATCTGCAACAATTTGTTATTTTGAAAGTTAATTACTTATATGATTTAGTGAGGTCAGAATAGAGAAACCTGAGGTCTAGAATAAAAGATTTGCACCATTTTTAAAAAATATTCATGACCGTTTCTCTAGTTCATATCTTACCAACTTATTGCACATGCTATCACAACATCAAACACTTCTTTTTATCTTAAAATCATTTTTGATATACGTTGGACACTTAAGTATCCAAAATAATGGACATATCAGCTTTGACTTCGACACTTTGAAGAAGCATGTAGCCAATAGCTTCAATCTTCACAAATCATATTATACTTTTAGAATGCAATTCGTCAAATGACATCCATAATTGTATAGCATGCAGCTGCATATTTGTATACTATCATTCCTAACAAAATGCAGCTAGCACTATTGAAGTGACTTAAGTGTACAATTAAAGACGAGAGAAGAGGAAATTGCTACTTCGAACAGCAATGACCATGGTCATTAAAGCACTCCCCCCAAAAAAATAAAATAAAATAAAAAATCTAACCATGATAGACCATTCCTCTAGACATTAACAAACGAGAATTGCACAATTCATGTTTGAATGGGGGCAACAAAGTGGCCTAGTTTTTACGCATTCAACATGAAGTATCATGTTAAGCTTAAAAATCTTAATAGAGAAAAGCTCGTCAAGAAGATCCTAGCAATGAAAAATCGACGAGTGTTGCAAACTAAAGCCGTCATCTAAGGTAACAAATTTATTTCTATCTTTTTTATATTCGTCTATAAAATTTACTCCTAGTAAGATTTCATGCAAAAATGTATGTACTACTAGATGAATTACAAAAGAGGTAAAGCTCTAGGATTACAAGAAAGTAAGAAAAAGGCCCAACTAGGCCATTGGTATATTATTATTTATATATGAACTATTATAGAGTTCTTATTTAACCAAAATTTGGCAAGTGTATGTGCTATCTGATGTAGATAACAACATGACCTCAAGAAGGTCAAAAATGAAATAGCATCAAGGAGTCCCAAAAGCGATATAGTCTCAAAGAGACCTAAGGCTATATAATTTCAAAGGAGCTAGAAAACTTATCCACGCAATCGTCAGTCTACTCAAGAAGTAATCATTTCAAAAAAAAAAAAAAACTCTAGAAACCCAAAGAAGTATTTATTATTTAATTATCACTAGTTAGAGTTATAATTCTGACTTTATTATTAGAGGGTTTCAAGGAAACACCCCATTGGTGTTTTCTCCACCAAAATCTCTCCTTTATTTTGTAGGCATTAGAAGAAGGTGTTGGCCCCAATGGACAAATAACAAAACCAATCCACTCAATTGTCGGTTAACTCAAGCAATGATCGTCAAAGAAAGAATTGATCCAAGTGATCATTGTCCAAAGAAGCCATTGAACTTCACCCAACAAAGACCACATAACCAAATGGCACACAAAGACCACAAACCACATGGCATACAAAGACCACTAATCATATGGCACAATGACCACTATGGACGTGGCAGCCAAAGACCACGTAACTATGTGGCACCCAAAGACCACTATGGACATGGCATACAAAGACCACGTAACCACATGGCACACAAAGACCACTAATCATGTGGCATACAAAGACCATGTAACCACGTAGCACACAAAGACCACTAACCACGTGGCACACAAAGACCATTAATTACATGGCATATACATAACAGATCCATTTGATATAGTGGGCAGTCAAAAAGACCCACATTTTCAACATTGGGCACTCAAAATGGTCATTCGAATAAAACAGTTTGCTCTTCAACAGTGATAAAAAAATGATTGTCCAAAGAAATCAATTTACTCACAAGATCAAGAAATGATCCTTCGAACATCCAAAAGGACCTTCAAAAGGCAAAAACTAAGAAGAACCACCATCCCTGAAGAAGAAATTAATGGAAAGACAAAGAAGTCTAAATCTAAACAAGTCAAGAGAATTCCCTAAGTCTGACCAACACAAAATTAGACTTGGGAATGGGGAGCAACTGATGAGTCTAGAAAAATCATTAAGGTCATCCATCTTAATGGACGACCATTGCATCATTAGTGGGTCATCAAAGAAAGATGAGTAACCACTCAACACATTCAATAACGACCATCAAAGGTCTTAAACTCTCTCATCAAGATAAAAAAACATTACAATTAGGGAAATAATCACCCTCATTTATGTCCAACAGCTGCCTAAGTCACCTAATAAAAGGGACAATTTGTCCATTTGCTAAGGTACGACAAAAACTACTACAAAACAATATCTATATACGAAAGATATGAGTTGATACTAACTTAAGCATCGGAGGCTCTCCCACCGGGCACAACCCGGTGGTCTCTTCGATCAGTCTCTCCTTTATTTTGCAGGTCCTACAAGATCATCTGATGCTCTGGATTTGATGAGTGACCGAACTGACGATTTTCGCATCATCAATATACACATAAAATACTTAAGATTCAACGTGATATGCGCGCCTATAGACTCTTTACTGCTGAGGAACGTTAGCTGCTGGGGAACGTTTCTTATCCACATAAAATACTTAAAATTCAATTATAGAGGAACGTTAGCTGCTGAACTTATACATGCGGACCATACATCATGCAATTGTGAAATACGACAATTCCTAGTTATGTACAAGGTTCATGAATATAAAACCCTTAATATAATTATTTTGCACCTTAAATAAGCAAGAGCTAAGCTGGGCAAGGTTGTAGAATTATTTATTTATTTATTTTAATAATGGCCAAATTGCAAATCGATAACTACTGATCTTAGATCTAACAGAACAATTGTTTATTGCTTTTGGTAAAATTTAGATACGGCACCTTAAGTGTAATATATTAAGTTCTTCAATTAGATTCAAACACTTCACTGCATTGACCAATAAGATAAAAATGTTATATTTTTTAAGAATAATTGAATTTAAAACAACCAAATATCTACATTCAATTAGGGGATCTAATGTACTTTATTTATGGTACCGTATATAATTAAGTTTATCCCTAAATTTGAAGAGGAGGTATTCTATGTGGGAAAAAGTTTAGCTTTAAATTGTTTTAAAGCTATCTTCTTCCAACTCACTACGTGGAAGTAGGGACAGTACTAGGTGGAGGCCCAGGGGGGCTCGAGCCTCGCCTAGTCTTACAAAAGAAAGAAATATATATACACACACACACCCCATAAGAGGGACGGAATTGCACAGTTATATATATAAATTTTTAAAGTAAATGCTGAATGTTTAAAATAAGGTATTTTAACAAGATTCCTAAATAGATTAAAACATTTACAGGAGATAATAGTCTATACAAAGGTTTGAACAGAAAATGGAATGGGGTTTCAATCTTAGGATTATCTGGAGGTAGCTTAGAAACTATCTAGAATATGAAAACTAGGAAAATTGGGTGATGCCTCTATCTTGAAAGGGACATCCCTTTTAAAGACAAAATAAAACACTACGTAAACAGTAAAATTGACTTTTACTATTCATGTGAACAATAAAATTAACTTTTTTACTATTCATGGCTAGTCAGCATATGCTGTCTGGAGAGGAAGTTATCCCTCGTGGGGAACAACCAGAGCAAGAGACATACTTCTACGAGGGAATCAAAGCAGCTTTGTAGCGTTACTAGGGAGTCAGTGCAGACTTATCAGAAGAATTATTTTAGCAATTTTGGCTACTTGTGCCAACAGGGTTCATTCTCTCCCAAATCTAGTGTGGAAGCTTCATCACGGCCAAATAATTCCTAATTATAGGGATAATAAGGATTGGTATTAGCAACAGAGGCTTTTGAGGATGCCCCTGATTCTTGGCCATCCTCTTCTTCTTCTAAGATAATATTTGTAGTTTCTTCTTCATCCGTCCACTGTTGTTTTAACAGAGCAATTAAGGTAGATTTGCTGAGAAAATGAAAAGCATACTTCTTCTTTTTGGTCTTAGCAAAAGACTTAGCAAGTTTAGTAGTGGATATGGTAGTAGGTATAGGTGCAGTGGGTAACATGAGTAATAGTGTTAACAGCAGGGAATTCCCAGGTAACATTATCAATAACATCTTGGGTGTGGTAAAACTTATCCCACCAATTAACAAACTATTACCGAGTAAGAACATCACCTTCCTTTGAATACTACCATTTCAAGATTCAGGGGACCTTGTATTTTTAACAAAGTGAAGTGTCGTAATAAACTTAGCACCATGTGTATCTATCTTGTAAACACTTGTAAAATACTTGAAGGAGCTAGTCAGAAATCATGGAAAAATATCAGTAATAGGGCCAAATTGTGTCCACCAATAGGCAAACCAAAGAGGTAGTTGAGGACTTAAATTTTTATCAAAATTAATAAACAGGAATGGGTCATAGTTTCATCTTGGTGTAGCATGAACTTGAACCAAGCATGGATGTAGTCATGGTAAGAATAAGGAATAGTCTGACCAGGTAAAGGCTTTGTAGAAGCAAGACGAAGTCCCTACTTTTCTTCAGTAACAATGTCAAGTATGAGAACACTGTGGTAAATAATTTTGGATGTATCAGTCTTTTCAGGTATACCTTTGATAAATATTGACTTTTCATGAAACAAAATAGCTGAATAATATCTTAAATCTTTACCAATGTTTTCGGGTATCCAATGGAAATTCAAAGGAAAATATCCTATAGCAAGTTTAAAGGGATCTTTGATCATAACTCTGTTGGGCTCAATAGAGAATAGATTTTGGCAATATTTTTTTGTGACATATTGAGAAGCTTTGGGGTTTCTAGAGAAAGTGGCTCCAGCAAGTTGGTTAACAGGGACCATAGCATATGGGTCATAAGAAGAAGCTAGTGTAGTGGAGCAGTTTAGTCTGGGATAGTGCCTATGGTAGTAAAATGGTTAGCAATGTCAATAGAGGAAGCAGGTTCTTGTTTACCAAGTTGTTTAGAAGTATCTGTAGCAGGGTGTTTGTCTTTCGACCTTCTACTTGCCATTATGGCACTGCAGGAATTCATAGGTAAGAAAATCAAGGATAGCATTTTGAGAACCTTTAATATATTCAATATCAATATCAAAATCAAAAACACTTAAAATAGCTTGCCATCGAGCAAAAATATATTTTGAAGCAATACTTTCAACATCTTTTTCTATAACATATTTAGCACTTTTGCAATCAATTCGTAACAAAAACTTTTGATTTAGCAAATCAGCTTGAAATTTGGACATACATAACACTATAGATAAAATTTCTTTTTTGATAGTATTATAATTTATTTGTGCAGTATTCCAGACTCCTGAATGGAAACAAACAATTTGTTCAAAAGAGTCTGGTGAAACAAGTTGTTTCAGAATACCTCCATAACCAATGTCAAAGGCATCATTTTCAACAATTTTGAATGCATTAATAGTAGGGATACCAAGTCAAGGCAAAGTTTTAACATGAGACTTGAGACTTGATTTGTTTGACAAGAAAGTATGAATATCAGACCAAGGAGGAGGATTATTTTGTAACCTATCAAGAGTGGTTTACATTGTTTCGTCAAGTCCTTATTGAATTCAACAATGTAGTTTAGAGATCCAAGGAATCTTTGTAATTGTGTTTTATTAGTAATGACAATACGAAATTTGTCAGCAAATTGAATGGCTTTATCAATGGAGCGAATATAGCCCTCAAAAATATCATAGCCAAGGAAACGAACCTTTGTTTGAAATAATTTAACTTTTTTAGCAAAGACAACAAGGCCATTATGTTTGATGGTATCAAGAAATGAATACAAATGTTTCCAATGTTCATCAATGGATTTGGAGTAGACAAGGACATCATCAATGTAAACAATGGTGAAATGACTAAAGGAATTGAAGATGTCATTCATAATATTCTAGAATTCACTAGGGGCTTTTTTAAGACCAAAGGGCATAACATTCCACTCATAATGTCCAAAGGGGGTGGTGAAAATAGTCTTGTACTTATCAATTTCACATATTTGGACTTGCCATAACCCAGATTTCATATCGAATTTAGAGAATATGACAGCATCACTTAACCTATGTACTAGGTCATTCTTACTAGGGATAGGGTATCTAATCTATTCTAAAACTTTGTTCAAAGGTTTGTAATCAATAACTAGACAAGGAGCCTCTCTTTCAATTTCAAAATTTTTTTGAACATAGAAGGCAGCTCAAGACCAGGCAGATTTGCTATTCCAAATCAGTTTTTTAGCAAACAAATCATGAATTTCTTTTTTACAAAATTCAACAGTTTTAGCATACATTTAAATGGGACGAGCTTTAGTAGGACTGTTCTTCTCATTAAAATCTTTAACATAAGCTAAATTAACTATATGCTTTTTCCTATGCCAAAAAGAGTTGGGAATATCAGAACAAACATCATTAATCAAAACCTTATGAAAATTATCAATTTTGGATTTTTATAATTTATTGGAAAGTTGTTCAACAATCTTCTTGTACCTAACTTCTTGCTTAAGAAAATTTATATGTTTGATTTTAACATGAATCAGGTTTAAAGAATCACCAGTATCAATTTCAAAATTTGAAGCAAATTTAATTTCACTTTCTACCCAAAGGGGTCAGTTGTGATACCATCATGTTCAATAAGAAAAGGATATAAAGAATTTATGAAAGGGATGCCAAAAATCACTCTATCAAACATGTTTTTAACAAGAACAGAGGGAATTTAAAACAAACATTGTCATGGCAAACATGATCATTATTTAATTCATATTTGATTTTCATTTGAGTACCATTAGTAGAAAACAGTTTCTCAATGGATTTTTCATAATATTTAGAAGGAATTATTCATTCTTGAATGCAATTCATATCAACACTAGAGTCAATCATAGCAATAACATTAAATTCATATTCAATGGAAAACAACGATTTTAACTTTTGAAAACCATTTTGGAGGAATCAATCTATTAATAAGACCAAGTCTATTAATATTAGTAGGTTTTAGAAAGAGGAGCATGTTGAATGCGGTTGTCTTCACCTTTTAGCTTATCAGGCTTACTATCAGTTTGTTTATTATCAAGTTGTTTATCAATTTTTAAAAGTAATATTTCTTATTTTAAATCAAAGTTATCATTTTTAACATTTTTTAAATCATCTTTTAGCTCAATGATTTATTTCTTAATAATAGTAATTTCATGTTGTATGTTAGGATATATGTAAATCATGTTAGGAACAAATGTCATTATGGAATTGGCTAATCCTTTGATAAAACGCACTTTACTTGTATTTGTGTAGGTCTAGGATGGGTTTAGTACTTCAAGGCACAAGAGTTCAAGTCTAGTATTGAAGCCATGCAAATCTGTCCAAGAAACAAGTGAAGAAGTGCTGATTCATTAAAGCTCGATAGCTCTCGATAGCTCACAAGTAAAGAAGTGTTGATTTATTAAATCTCGATAGCTATCTCAATAGCTCTCGATACCTCTCAATAGCTCACAACAGATACGAAAATCAATTTTTCAAATCCGATTTTTGGCCCATGCTTATGTATTTGTGTAGGGTTTCTTTTCTCACAACCCTAGACATATATAAGGCTTATTTTAGAGGCCGTCACATAAGAGAATACAAGGAGAACACATACAAAAAGTGACCAATGCTTTGTGTCTTTGAAAGAAGCTATTGCGTCATTACGCCTTAGGGTTTTGTAACCAAGTGCTTCTTGATCTTCATTGTTGATGAAGTGAAGAACTTTGCAGCCAACATCTTCTTCAAGTTGGTGTGTTAGTCACATACTGTGAGCTGTGCATCTTTGATTAGTCACGTACTGGGATCCGTGCAAAAGTGTGGCGTTCATATATTGAAGAGTTCAAAGGTTCTGAAGCGATAGAAGGTTTCTACTGTAAGTTCATTTACGAGGATAGTAGAGTCTAAGGACAAAAGTTTTGTACTAGACCTAAAACTTCTCTTTACTATAGTGGATTGCTTTTCAGGAAGGTCTCTCCCTAGGTTTTTTACTCTGAAACTAGTTTGTTTCATTGGTTTTCTTAGGTCATCATATCTTGTCTTATTTAATTTTTTGTTGTGCATGATATTGATGTTAGTTTGTTTTAACAAGGTTTATTCATAATAAATCTCATTAATAAATTGGATTTAAAACTTGTTAATTATATCAACTGGGGTCTAAATTTCCCAATAAGTGGTATCAAAGTGGGTACACTCTGATTGGATTAATTTTCTGATTGTGATCCTTGACCCCCGTTGTCATGGATCGTGGACAATCTCTTTTGATTCCTCTTTTATTTGATGGTACTAATTATGTATACTGGAAAGTTCGTATGAAAGCTTTTTTGTAGACTCTAGTTGAATAGGTATGGCAAGCTATTGAGGTTGGTTGGATTAAGCCAAAGGAAGTGTTGGTGGATTGGGATGAAGCAATAATCATAGTGGCAAATTTCAACAATAAGGCCTTGAATGCTTTATTTTGTGGAGTAACCAATGAGGAGTTTAAGAAAATATCATCCACGGAAGTTGCCAAGGAAGCATAAACCATTCTTGAGACCACTTATGAAGATACCAAGGTAGTAAAGACTGTGAAACTTCAAGACTTACTAGTACTTTTGAAAAATGAAGGATGGAGGAGGATGAGACCTTTGATGAGTTACATGCTAAACTCAAGGATATTGTGAATTCTGCCTTCAATCTATGAGAATCTATTGCAAAATCCAAAATTGTTAGGAAAATCGTTAGATCCCTACCTGAAAGATTCCATGCCAAGATCACTGCCATTGAAGAAGTGAAAAACATTGATCAAATTCCTTTGACTAAGCTTGTAGAAAACCTTTAAACTTATGAGATGGGATTAGGTTTAATGGAAAAAGGTGGAAAGAGTAGATTGGCTCTTAAGGGTATAGAGGAAGAGATTGAGGACTCTGAAGATGAAGATGAAAGTGAAGATAAAGATGAAGATGATGATGAGGATGAGGATCTAACCTTCATAACTGATGAGATTATCAAGCTTCTTCAATTTAGGAAAAACGATAAGGGCAAACCTCCTAGGAAATCTAAATCCTCAAGAAAAGTCAAGAATGAGAAACCCCTCATCCAATGCCATACGTGCAAAGGTTTTGGTCATATGAGGATAGAGTGCCCAAACTATCTTATAAAGGAAAAGACCAAAAAGTCAAAAGATGAAGGGTTGTTTGCTACCTGGAGTGATACTGAAAATGACTCTTCTAATGAGTATGTGGATGAATGTGGTCATTTTATGGCTTTTGCTGCCACAACTGATAAGGTGATTGTGGAGAGTGCTAGTGAAAGTGAGGATTCTTCTGATGATGAAGTGCCCAAGAAGATGACCTTTCAGGAAACCTATGATAAGCTATGCACTAAATTTATAAAATCTAAAAATACTTCTCATCTTTGTAGAAAAGTGCTTAATGAGGTAAAAACTGAAAAAAATAATCTGTTAATCAAACTAGATAAGACTACAAGGTTAGTTGAGACTCTTGTTGTGGAGAACACCTTATTAGAAGAGAATGTCAAAAATCTTAAGGTAGAGCTTAGTCAAGCTAGAACTCAAAAAGAGAGGATGTCTAGTGCAAAGCTTGATGAGGTCTTGAGTGCTCAAAAGCTTAGTTTTGATAAGACTGGTTTAGGATATGTTGTTTCATCTGGTCCCTCCTCTTCCACGACTTCTAAATCTAGGACTGTCTTTGTGCCCCAATCTGAGAAAGGTAATAAAGGTATGAAATACATAACTAATTTTTCTAATTCTAAATCCTTTGTTAAACCTCATGTTTGTCACCATTGTGGTGTTTCTTGTCACATTCGTCCTAATTGCTTTAAGTTGTATCCTCAAAAGTAAGTGTCCAAAAGGTCACAGGTTTCCTCTTAAGGACCTACACCTTTGTTTGGAGAGTTATTAAAAGTCTTGAGTTTTTTAACTCAATTTCAGAAGAATTTTAATTCTTCTATGTCCTTTAGTAGACATACTAGGATAGGTGCCTTTTCATCTTCATGGCCAAAGACTCATGTTGTATGGGTGAGAAAGGAGCCTAAGACTTAATTGTCTTTTCTATTTGTCCTCTGCTTTAATTCTTTCTATCTATAGTAGGACTCATTTTGCTTGATTTCTTATCTGCTTTTGGAATCATGCTTTCATGCATCTGCACCCTTCTATCATGCCTCCATGCATATGTATCTTTCTTTCATGCTTTCATGTTGTTTGTCTATTTTTGTTTGGTTGTTTACTCTTTATTTTGTTGGTTTTCAAAACAAAAGAAAAAAAAAATCAGAAAAATACAAAAACAGTGTGTGTTTTGTGTACATTGGTACTTGTGTACCTTGGATGGCCATTGAAATAAATTTTTCTAAACTTTGTTTCTTTTGTAGCTTAGATGAGCATCTCTATGCATAACTAAGTAAGTGAGCTTTATGGCTCGTGTTTGTGATTAGTAAGATTAAGTTATCTCTTGTACTTAACACTTTGAATCACTCTTTTTGACGGGAATGACTAGAAAATCTTAAGAGAAAGTTATAAATAATCATCTCACCACTGTTGCCCGCTAATCATGTATGACATTTGTATGCTTCAGCATAGCAAAAGTGTGATGTCAATAACATTTGTGTGCTTCGGCATAGCAAAATTGGAATGTCAAATATCATTGGGTATTTCTTTTCTCTCTCTTATATGTCCATGCCTGATATGGTTAAAAAGAAAAATGCAAAGAAAATAAAAAGAAAAAAGATCAAAATGCTTTAAATATGATTGCAAGCGTGTATTCTAGGAGATGTGGGAGTTATAGGATGTACCTCAAAGGTGATAATTCTCATCAAACAGTTATGATTGTGTGTGAGTTAAAGTGATTTTTTTCATATTTCAAATCGTCATAACATGTATACATTTATGTAATCTTGCAATGTTTTTCACACACAACACGCAATATTCTTTGCTACTCTTGATACATGTGCAGGTACAATGTGATTTGGCCATCACAAGGTTTTACATGCGTTAATGTATGCTCACTAAAATGTCTTAACTTGTTTTTGAAATTTAAAATTGGTTAGACTTGTTTTGTGTGTGTGTGTGTGTGTGTGTGTGTGTGTGTGTGTGTTTGGGATCCATGTGCTTGACATTTTTCTTGTTGAGAGATTTGTTTTTCACATGTTTTGCATCTTTATATGATATTGTCATCTATAGCATCTTGTTTCATTACATTTATGCATTTATATGGATTTCTTGTGCCCCTTTGATTATCCTTGATCATCTTTATATTTCTCGGGTGGAGCTTTCTAGCTTCTTGTACCCTTTATCAATCATGAAAAAAAGGGGTAGAAATTGCGATGTGCTTTCTTTTTAAGATTCTACATGTTAGGGGGAGAAATACATGCCCTTGTAAGGGGGAGTTGTGTTTCGTCTTGTTAGGGGGAGTGCTTACTTCCTTCTTCTTGTACATTGGGTCTTGTGACCATTTATTGACATACACTATACTTATCTTCTTTATATGTTGATGTATGTTTCTTTCACCTACCCTTACATATGTTGTTTCTTTTTTATCTCCATACACATGTTTCTTATTACTTGTATGCAATCTATTATTTCTGTTTCACACAAAGATGCCTTAATGATTTTTGTTTAAAGTGTCTCAAAAATACAAGTTGTCAAAGTCTACTTGCCATAAACTCTCTTCTTGCAAAGTTTTTCAAGAGTTTGTGTTAGGATAGATTTTATTATATTCAACAAATGAATATGAGTTGAGTGATTTATGACTTCTCTCATATGTTCATTTGTTTGTTGTGATTTTGTAATAGATTGCCAAAGGGGGAGATTTTTAGGACATATGCATTTCACTTGTTAAGAACATATGTCATTCTTTTTTGTAATTGGCTAATCCTTTGTCAAACGCACTTCACTTGTAATTGGATAGATCTAAGATGTGTTTAATACTTCAAGAAACATGTTGTTCAAGTCTAGTATTAAAGCCATGAAGATTGGACCAAGAAACAAGTGAAAAAGGGCTATTCATTAAAGCTGGACGGATAGCTCGACACCTGCTTAACACCTCTTGACAGCTAGGCTATCTATCGAGATCTTCAGTTCATTGTTATCGCAATCTTGACACCTCTTGACAGCTAGGCTATCTATCAAACTCTTCAACTGATTCTTATCGCAATTTCGGTAGCTTCTCGACAGCTGGTCGATCAATCGAGAAAGCTTCTATCCCCTTGACACCTGCTTGACACCTCCTCGATAGTTGTATCTATCAAAGTTTAAATCTCGACACCTACTCGACACCTACTATCTGTCGAGGTTACGGGAATTCAGATTTTCAAATCTAATTTTCGGCCCATGTTTTTGTATTTCTGTAGGGTTTCTTTTCTCACAACCCTAGACTTATATAAGACTTATTTTAGAGGCCGTCACATAAGAGAATACAAGGAGAACATATGCAAAAGGTGACCAATGCCTTATTCTCTCTGAAAAAAGCTACTGCGTCTTTGCGCCTTAGGATTTTGTAACCAAGTGCTTCTTAATCTTCATTGTTAATGAAGTGAAGAACTTTGCAGCCAACATTCTTCTTCCTCAAGTTGGTGACTGAGTCACGTACTGGGATTCGTGCAAAGGAGTTAGTCATGTACTGGGATCCGTGCATCAAAAAGGGTGGCGTTCATATATTGAAGAGTTCAGAGGTTTTGAAGCGGTAAAAGGTTTCTGTTGTAAGTTCATCTACGAGAATTGTAGAGTCTAAAAGACAAAGGTTTTGTACTAGATCTAAAACCTCTTGTTACTATAGTGGATTGCTTTTCGAGAAGATTTCCCCCCAGGTTTTTTACTGTGAAACTAGTTTGTTTCATTGGTTTTCCTAGATCATCATATCTTGTCTTATTTATTTTTTCCGCTGCATAATATTAATGTTTGTTTGTTTTAATAAGTTTTTTTCATAATAAATCTAATTAACAACTTGAGTTCAAAACTTGTTAATTCTATCAACCGAGGTCTAAATTTCCCAACAGCTTAAACATGCATGGTGTGAAAAATTAACATAATCTAAGCCATTCCTTTAATTTCTAAAATGAGGAAAATTTACACAATGTCACTCATCATTGAAGGCCAATGTTAATTAATTAATTTATTTATAATTATATAATTATAATGGGAGAGACAGAATTTGAACCTTAGATGTCATGGATGTACAAAAAAACTAAGTGATAAATTTAGGTTTTTGAATAAGTAAATAATTATATAGAAAAAAATTGAGCTTTAAAAACGTATATAACAAAATTAGAAGAAGTAAATAAAAATAAATAAAATGCTTCAATTATATATTATAAATGAGATTTTTCATAAGAGATTACCATCTGATTAAGGCCAATCAAGTTTCCTAAACAAAAGTTCCTTACCCTGACCTTAGTATGGGAAAACAAGTGCATGAGGCCCTATAGGGGGGAAAATTATCAAAAGGAAATATTGATTGTCTTTATAATATGATTATGTCATGTTGTCTGTCTAGTATACTTTTCATGATAGAAATATTCCAAGTGTTCCTTCTTAAGATTTTCTTTTTTTGCTTCGAATATATATATATATATATATATGATAACTGAGTGTTGAAATTAGGATAGTATGGATAAGTTGTGGAGGTCCAACTCCTCTATCAGCTCCAGGACTGGTTGTCCTCCTGATATTGTAAATGAAGAAGATCACACTGTTGAAGATTATGAGCTTCCTGATTTCCGAAAATGGAACATTCCCAAAATTGATACTAAAACTATTTACAAAACTAGTTGGGTTGAAACTACCTTTCATCCCATTTACAAAGTGAGAACTGTTGAACAAATATTTTCTATTTTAAAAATTCATGAAAAATGTTGCCTGTTTTCTAAAAGAAATATTAATGATTTCATTGCTAAAAAACCAAGTTATTTGCATATTGGTATGGTTCAAGTTGCTATTAAACCACTCACCCAAAAGGGTATCAATGCTTCTGTTCTTATGTGTTTACGAGATGCTAGATTTAAGCACTTTAAAGATAGCATTCTTGGTATGATTACTGCTTCCTTGTATGATGGTCCTATATATTTCAATTGTTATCCTGATCTTACTCTTGCTTTGGATGATCCTAATATTGTTAAAGATTTGACTTTGAATATTGCTTCATCTGGTTATATCATGGACGAAGGTAGTAAACCTTTTGCTTTGATTTACCGCATTTATTATAGATTTTTGGGTACTCAGTTAAATGCTGGTTGTTTAAATCATAGGGAACCTTCTGATAAAACTATGTTAATTCAATGTTCAACTCCTGATGCTAAAGTTCAAGTTCCAAAAATGATTCAATGGCAAGATGTCAAGCTTCCCACTGAATGGTTGTTGGAACAAGAATCTCCTATTTCTAAACCTGTTTTTGATGAGCTAGATCTCACAAATATTCAACAATATCTTGATGGTACTATTAAAATAAGTTTTCAAAATACTCAACCTTTGAAGATCAACGAAGGAAGACATTCCTTTGCTGGATTTGAAAGTATTTCAAAAAGAGATCAAGATCTCAATGATTTTTTGAAAAAGAATTTTGACAAACCTACTGATTTGAAATTAAAAGGCGTTTCAAGTGATAAATCTCAAATCAGCTCTGTTTTCTATTCTACTAAACCTGAACCTTCCTCTCCATATGGCAAAACGTCCAATGAAGAAGAAGAAGATACTAGATCTATTTGTCCATCTGATTCCGATTTTCCCCCTATTGAAAATCCTGTTAACCAACTAAGAGTTTTGACTATTTTAGATGAAAACTTTGAAATTGATATGACTTCATTATTCAATGAATTTATGCTTTCGAAAAACAGACCAAAAAGGAAATATTTCCAAAATAATTTTGCTCAGTCTGAAAAAGACCGTGTTAAAAGAAAATGGAGAGAAAAGAAGCATCAATTGAAAAAACATATTTTGTTCTTTGATTTTCTTGAAAATTATTATGTTTCAAAGGATGAAGTTTCAAAAAATCATTTGAACGTAATAAAGAAATCAAATTTTGTTAAAGGTGACAAAACCATTGTTAGGTCTAGTCATCCACCTCTTGAGACTATTTTGTTAACTACTGGCAACATTGATGTTAAAGCTTCTCCTTTCAAAATTGCTGATGATCAAACTCCTATTGTTAGCCTTATTGAACAAAACAATTTTGCTAATGAGTCTTTGCATGTTATTGGTCAAAAGCTTGACCGTATTGAAGAAAAAATTGTTGAAAAAACTGTTTTTGTTGAAAAATCTGCTTCTGTCCAAAAACCTGTTTCTATCAAGACTGAGGAACCTTTGATCAATTTACCTAGTCATGATAACAAATTTAAGTTTAAAACTTCTCAATCTAAAATTCAAGAAATG
Organism: Quercus suber; assembly: GCF_002906115.3. Classification (NCBI taxonomy): domain Eukaryota; kingdom Viridiplantae; phylum Streptophyta; class Magnoliopsida; order Fagales; family Fagaceae; genus Quercus; species Quercus suber. Next base: position 91,871 of record NW_027069838.1, read on the forward strand.
AAAAAGAAATTGTTTCTAATGAAGATACAGACTCTGATACTGTTTCTTTTGTTTCTGCTAAAAAGGTTTTTAATAATGATTTCCTAGAAATTAAAAGATTTGTTAGAAGTTCTTCCAAACCCATGTTTCTTACAAAAAATTGGTATTCAAAACCTACTCCTCCTGATATTCAGTTTGAAGAAAGACCTTTTCAAACCCAGTTTTCTGTTTCTGCTGATAAAATTTATGAATGGAATATTGATGGCTTTTCTGAACAAGAAATTATTAACAAAATGGGACACGTGTCTATGGTTGGTATTGCTTACCAAAATAATCATGATTTTGATCAACCTGAAATTGTTGATTTGCTGGCTACTGGTTTTTCTGGTACTCTCCGTGGATGGTGGGATTCATATCTCACAGAAGAATTCAGATAATCTATTAAACATGCTGTCAAAAGAATGATGAAGGTTTGCCTATTTTTGATGATCGTATTGGTCGAGGTATTCCTGATGGTGTTAATACATTGATTTATACTATTATCAAACATTTTGTTGGTACTCCTTATAATGTTTCATCTCGAATTTCTGATTTGCTAAATAATTTGAGATGTCCTACCATGTCTGATTACAGATGGTATCAAGATGTTTTCCTTTCCGGAGTAATGCAACGGAAAGACTGTTTCAAGCCTTATTAGAAAGAAAAGTTTATCGACAGTCTGCCTCCTATCTTTGCTCATAAGGTAAAACAAGAATTAATTGGTAAAAATGATTCCATTGATTATGATAATTTAACTTATGGTGATATTTTAAGCACTATTAAAAAACTTGGTATTAATATGTGCAATGATGAAAAATTTTTAAAACATCAATTAAAAAATAAAAGAAAAGCTAAATATGAAATAGGTAATTTTTGTGAACAATATGGTTTGCCCCCGATTACTCCTTCTCGGCAAAAAGGTAAAAAAAAACATGATAAAAGTCACAAAAATTATAAAAAAACACAGAACTAATTTTAATGATTTTTATGCTAAAAAGAAAAATGTTTCGAAAAAATATGTTAACCAAAAATCTAGAAAAGGTAAATGTTTCAACTGTGGAAAACCTGGTCATTTCAGTAAAGATTGTAAACAAAAACCTGGTAAATTAAAAAATAAGTTTAACATGTTAAACATTGGTGATAATGATCAAGAAGAATTATTCAGAATCCTTGATTCAAACAATTCGTCTGATTCTTTGGAAGATGATTTTTCTTCTACTGATTCTTGTTATCATTCTGCTGATGATTCTTTTGATTCTCCTAATATTAAACTTGGTTGCAGAGATTCCTGTTACAATGTTGTTAAATCTGTTAATACTCTCACTAAAAGTAAAGAAAATGAAAGTTTGTTGGTTAAATTGATAAGTCAAATTGAAAACCCTGATTTACAAAAGGAATATTTGGATAAGTTTAAGAAAAACTTATTAAAAGAAGAAACTGGTAAAAAACCTAAATCAACTATAAGTTTTGAAGAAACTATGGAAAGATTTAATAAAAAGAAATCCAAAGATTTAACTGTTAATGATCTCCAACATGAAATTAATATTGTTAAACAAGAGATAAGTGAATTAAAAAATGAATTTAAAAATACGAAAAGTGATAACCATAATCTTAAATAAGAATTGTTAATGTTAAAAATTGACAAAAATATTGATCAAGATAAGTCTGATAATGAACAAGATGAGCACATAGATGGAGATGAATCCAGTCAACAGGCTCTTCTTTCTGATAAAGGTAATGTTGGTGATGATCCTCAACTTGCTCTTGTTAATAACATACTTCCTCCAAAATGGTTCACAAAAGTTAAAATTGTTATTTCTGATGATTATTGTTTCACTGTTATTGCTATGATTGATTCTGGTGCGGATAAGAATTGTATCCATGAAGGATTGATTCCTCCAAAATATTTTGAAAAATCAACTGAAAAAATGGTTTCTGCTAATGGTTCTCAAATGAAGATTAAATATGAACTAAATGATGCTCATATTTGTCATGATAATGTCTGCTTCAAAATACCTTCTGTTCTTGTCAAAAATATGACTGATAAAGTAATTCTTGGTCTACCTTTTATAAATGCTCTGTATCCTTTTCTTGTTGAACATGATGGAATTACTACTGATCCTTTTGAATAGAAAGTAAAATTTGAATCTGCTTCAAAGCTTGAAATTGATATTAATAATGCTCTAGACCTGTCTTATGATTTTCCTACTAATACATCTGTTCATGAACCACAGATGAGTTTGTATTTCACAGAAAATTTTCAAGATAATGCTAGTAGTGCCAAATTATCAACTATTGCCAATCACCCTAATATTCTTAATGATTCTTTGCAGGAATTAAGCAATGATGCGTGGATAAATACCACTAATAAGTGGGATAATAATAATATTCATATTTGTACCACTAGTAAGTGGATTATTATGGCTCCCTCAGCAGAGAGGAAAAACAAGGGAAAAACTCCTGTACAGGACTATTCCCAGAACAAAAGGCTCCCAGTGGGACAACCTTTTAAAATGCATGAAGGTGCATCTTCTGGGGTAAAACCCAGTGGATCAACATCCCTTCAAGGGTATGTCCCGGCAACGGTGACATATTCCAGTGGTGATATCACAATTGCTTTACAAGAAGTTCTATCTAGATCTCTACAATTCCATAATTGTGTCTACGGTGAATTGCCGGATTCCATAAAATTCATTCTTGATAATCTCTATGCTGCCTTTACTAAAGACCATCATTTCCTATTTGAAAAAACCCTCCAAGCTCTTGAAATCCAACTTGTTAACCTTACTGCTCAAAATGAAGCCTATATGAGTCATTATGCCAACCTTTTTCAAACACAACCCTGTTTCAGAAAATGAACTTGCTACAGAAAATAATCTTGTTTCAGAAAAAGATGCTCTTAGGATTCGCCTTGAAGCCTACATTAGTCAACTCTTTGGCAAAGAGGATATCTATTCAATGGATAAAATGACTATCATGGGCACTGATTATGCTAGATTGAGCCTTAAGACCCAATCTATGTTAAGAAGTACTGTTGCCAACTTGCCTATAGATATACAATCTCGTATTCTAGAAAGCAAGGCTATGTTTAGGTCTTTTGACCTATGGTTCACATGTTTCAAGAAACTTGTTACAGCCACTATTCCTAATCTTGATGAATTGGATGAAGGTGATAACGTGTTCATCCAGTTGGACTGGGAAGAACACTTTGGACGTACTCTCAAGGTGTATGAAAAGAAACACCCATGTCCTGGTCTTTTAATTAATTATGATGATAGTCCATTTATTATTGATGGTCCATTTACTGATGATTCCGAAGATAATGATGATACTGATCTTGATCCTAACTGGCTTTCTCATATGTTTGAATATGGCTTTATCAAGTTCTTAAAATTAACAAGCCATCACCAAGCCAGCCAGCTTCCACAAATAATTCAGGATGCTATTAAAATATTTTTTAGTCCTTTTGTTTTTATCAGATGCTGGAGTACTTTGCCAAAATGGGAAAGAGATAATTGGATGAATGTCCAGCCTTCAAGGCATCTTATTCTCATAAATGGACATACTCACCAAGGACAATGGTTTGAAGGAAATTCTCATTTGTCCTTTAATGATCCTTATGCTCTAGCCGAATGTTGGAGTGATTATTTTAATAATCAGATTATTGAGGTTGCTCAAAGTCTATGGAAGAATTATCATTTCATAGGATAAGAAGTACTGACAGAATTTCTATTTTTGGTCCCAGGCCATATGCTGATGCTATTGCTCGGTTGCGGATAACTAATCACTGTAATCCAAGGAGCTTACTCATCCTGGGAAAAAGACTAGTATTTGAGCCAATATTATATTGCGGATTCTGCAATAGATATGCTATTTACCATGACCATCCATGTATTTCTCCACAAGGCCCTTTTGATCCATTTGATGGATACCCATCCGATGCTTCTTCTACTGATTAAATTTGTAACACTATTGTTCTCACTGATAAAGTTATTTTCTTGATACTCCCACTATCAAGAACTGTTTTAGTTAAGATTCTATTGACCTCTTGCAGTTTATTAATGATTGGTTTTCTATTTGTCTAGCCTCCATAAGGGCTAAAAATACTGTAGTTTTCAAAAAATGCCTGACAAGCCCATGCATCTACTGAGATATTCCTGTGCATGGCCATGCATCTGACAAATTTGGGGTTCTTTATTTCTAATGACTCCCACTTTGGGTGGACAAAAGGACAACATGTATGTACTAATATTCTAATAGCCATAATGCTCCTACTCCTACATGCTCCACTATTAGTTCTTTTTGCTTTTTGTCATCTCCAAGTCAGAAGCTCTTCTTTTGACTATGCCAAATTTGCTAAAGACTTCAAGACAAAAAGTGAGAAAAATTACTGTTCACGAATTACTGTTCATGGATTACTGTTCATGAATTACTGTTCATGAGATTACTGTTCACTTTTTACTGTTCATGACACTGTTCATTCCGAATTTTGCCTATTTAAGGGGGGCTGTCCCTTAAGTAAAAAATAGAACTTCTTCTCAAAATTTTCTTCTTAGAACTTCTTCTAGAAAGAGTTTTCTTCCTTAGAAGCCTTCTTTGAGAGAATTCCTTGTTATCTACTGCTACCTTGTTCACCTTGTTCCTACTACTACAAACCTTGTAATTAGGACTAGTTCAAGTTTTGTAACTGTTAGTCTGTTCTGAGATCTTGTATTCACTACTATTACTGTAAGTGTTTTGTACTACTTTCAATAAGAAATATTTTCAGCTTTATGCTCATTATACTATTTGTTGCTACCGCCACCATGGAGGACTACCGCCATACCAGACAGTTATAAATTGCTTTTATTTACTTTGAATTATTTTGTTATATATTGCTTGGCAGGTTCTACCGTCTTATTATTATTCTAACTTGTGCTCATATTACTTTGCTTACATTTACTTTCAACATATATTATACTGTGCTTCCGTCTCTCTTCCCTTCAGCTGTGCGTCCCCTTCCCCCTTTATGGTATATATATATATATATATTTTTTTTTTTTTAGAATAAATAATGCAAGAATAGCCTTGGAAATGCTCAAGGCCAACCCTAATTTTGCTACCGCTAAAGATGAACTTCAGGAGACTACATTGCATGTGTTGGCTCGCAATCCTTCAGCATTTATTAGTGGAAGTCGGCCAGGGTTGTTAAAGAGGCACCTCAATATTCCTTGTGAGTTATTCCGACTTCAAAATTCTTAAATCTTGCATAGAATATATTCCTCAATAATGTTGTAATACAGAAAATTCATTTCATGATAAAATTTTTATTTTTTATATTTAATAATGTCTATACTCTATATATATATGATATCACATTATTTATATATATAAAAAATTAACTAATTAACTTGTCAGTAAATACACTTTTACATTTGTAATAAATAATGTCAACCATAAAATAAATATATTTAATCCACAAATGGTGGAGAATTCACAATACAATATTTGGAGACCAACCAAAGCTAAAATTCAATTCCTCTAACCAGCAAAAAAATTCACAGAGCATGAGCAACACCGAGATTAAATCCAACAAAAAGCCAATGCACGCACTGTGAGGACCGTTCTAATAGTGAAGCAAGACTCTTTTCAGCTTCGACATCAACAACATTCATTTTTCATCAAAAACTTAATAAAAATCGTAAAGCCTCTCCGTTTCTATTCCTTCTGCTAGAGTTAGTTTAGATTCAATTTCTTTCTTTACAAAAGACAACTTTCTAATTCAAAACATGTGGTATGACATCTCCCCACCCCCCTTCCCTCTGTGAGAAACTTTTTAGTCAATGAATTTTATTTTATTTTTTGGAGTTAATTCATGGTTTCAACTTTCAAGAACAATTATTATGGACTTTTTGATTTATTTATTTGAAAATTTTCCACTAAAAAAATTAACATTACTGCATATTTTGAAAATTTAATTATTAAATTAAATTTTATTTATGTTCTTAATAAGCATATCAAATTTTGTGTCAATCAATATTATTTATTGTTTGATTTATATACTTAATTTTATACAGAATTTTAGACTACAAAAACTTAAATTTCAAACATTTTATTGATGAAATAGTAATGAATCATTAATCTTTTAGAAATTTTGTAAGCATAGAAGATTAAAAAGAAAATGTAATCTAACAGTGAATTAGTCAAAAACTACATCTAATAAAAGATATTGAGTGAAGTTATAGTCAAAACTTTCTCCTATTCATAGTCACCTTTTTAATAAAAATGCAACCAAATAATTTATATGTGATTTCTGATATATCGTGTTAACTTACCGATTGTTCCAAACAATTAACTTTTTGAAAATTGTAAATTTAATTATTTAATCTAACTGTTTCAAAGGAAAAAGTATTCATTTATATTGAATCTATTGTTGCCCTAACAATAATATACAATACACGAAACACAGTAGCATGTTCACTCTTTATAGCCTAAATCTATTCAATTCTTTTATTAAATTATAATTCACTTTGGTATGGCTACTTCAACTCCAGGGTTGAAATTAAAAGAAGAAAAGTCGAAGCAATCTCAAGCTCATGAACTGCTTAAACAATGTCTTCAAGCTTACAAAGATGACATTGAGAATTTAAACGAAATCTCAGAGCTTTCATTAGTTCTATTTATTGCAGCAGAAGTAGGGAACGTGGAGTTCTTGCTGTTGATAAGAAGAGAAGCATATTTCATATTGCTGTTGAGAAGCGCCATGAAAGTATCTTCAATTTACTTGTGGTAGGCTCAATTAGAGATCTATTAGCAGATAGAATAAATGAAGATGGAAACAACATGTTGCATTTAGCTGCAGGATTGGCACCTGAAGAGAAGCTTAATGCTATATCAGGAGCAGCTCTTCAAATGCAGCGAGAATTACTATGGTTTAAGGTATTTATTCATATGATTTGAGTAGTAAGTTTTGAATTATTTTGTTAGAATATTGATTAAATAATGATTGCGTTCACCATTCATCAATAGTTTAAGCTTTTAGAATAATCAATCATTTATTACATTTTGTAGAAAATTCATTCATGTTTACACTTAGATTTAATGTCTACCTAAAGTTTCTGAATTTTAAGACTAATCAACAAGTCTCTCATGTGGTATTTCCTTATGATTTGCAATGGAAGGTGGAAAAGGCTGAGAGACCTGGATTCAAAGAAATGAAAAATGGAAACGGGGAAACACCATATGTTTTATTTGCAAAGAGCCACAAGAAGTTAAGGAAGGAGGGAGAGAAGTGGATGATGAATATGGCTAAATCATCTATGGTGGTTGCAACACTAATTGGAACTATAGCCTTTTCATACCAACCAGATGATAAATTAAATCAAAGTCCTAAACTAGGCCTGGCCTATTCGGTTTCAAGCGCAATTGCAGTATTTTGCTCTTCAACATCCCTAATTAACTTGAGCATCCTTACCTCACGTTATTCATATGAGGACTTCCTTGTGTCGTTACCTGTTAAGTTGATGATTGGCGTCACTACACTTTTCATCTCAATTGCTGCCATGATGGTTGCATTTTCTGCATCCTTTTGCATGAAGAATCATAATCACCAGGAATTGCCATTGATATTTTCTTTTATTGGTTTATTTGCTTGTGTGCCAATCTTATACGTGTTGCTGAAGTACCGTCTTTTAGTTGACATAGTCCAATGTACCTGCTTTCGGCTTCAGCCACGACATCGTCTACCTTACTAGGAAGATTCTGATGCACCACTGTGTAGCGGGTGTCTTACATTTCATAGGTCTCATGCACCTGTGAATCCAGCGGTTGTCTTACAACTTGAGTCTGTGAATCCAACACCCACTGCATAAGGCTGGTGTATAAAATAATTATTGCTACTCTACTAGTAATGGCCATTCAATTGCTACTAGTCAATCTTTTCTGTTGCTTTCCTTTCTTCATGTGTAACATGAATATGAATAAATTTGAACTATATTAATAATGTTGTATGTTATAAACACAAGTTTTATCTTTTGCATATTAATCTTTAGCATTTCTTTTTCAATAATAATTTTTGGCATCTTTTGAATTATTGTTATGCATTTATCTACGGTCTTATATAGTATTCTCCAAATTATAGATACAAGGATACGTAATGATTCAACTGCCACACATTGTTTTACATCCACTTTTCATGATTTAAATGTGGAAATCATTATTTTTCCTTCTAAAATGTGTATTTCTATATATGCAATTATAACTAGTATAAAGTTTAGTTACAAAATTAGTTGTAGCTTAAAACTACAACATTACTCAATATCTTTTTATTAAAGATGAATTTTGACAAATCGACAATTGGATTATATTTTCTTCTTATGTTCTCCATGCTTGCAAAATTTCTAAAAAATTAAAAATTAATAACTATGTCATCAATAAATTTTATAAATTACAAGTTTTTTTAGTTTAAAATTATGTAAAAGATATAATCTTATAGATCATATAGTAAATAATATCTAATTGACACAAAATTTAACATGTGTATTAAAAACGTAAAGAACATGCAATTTAATAGTTAAATTTTTGAAATATGTTGTAATTTTAATGACATCAAGTAAGGTTGTAACCTTAAACTACCCTCACAACCAATTTCGTAACTAAATTTTGTCTATATGGATATTGTGTAAAGTGTAAACAAGTGTATGTAAAATGTACATAAGAGAATATTTTTTGTCAAAGCCTTCAAATGTACATAAGAAAATATTTCACAAAAACCTTTGAAATACCCAATATATTCACAAGCTTCTCAAAACCTTCAAACTCATTTCTTGTCAAGAGATTTTGTATCAATTTTCCCAAATATCACAAGTACATCAAGATAAAAGAATATTTAAATTTTGCAAATAATATAATAAATCCATAATATCCATTACCAAGAATTAAATCAAAGATGCTTGTCTTTTTCATGCTAACAAATTATGCATTCTCTCATATGCAATAACAAATATGATGTACTTAACATAAATAATTATATCCGTTAAATTTACAACATGATACTTTTTAGGAAAAATATAGTTTCCATAAACAGTTTCCCAAAACGTATTTAACCCAAAAATAATGTTTTATGCAATATAGATATTTTTCAAAAATCTCATTAAAAGCTACTTTACCTTGGGAGGCCAACTAATTTTACCTCAACCGGGCACCATGAAATCAACCAATCCCATCACTAGGTCTATCATCAAAAATCTCAAAACCTAGAAATAAAATGATCAAGCCTATCAATAACAATGCCCATCAAAAAGTACCATCAAACTTGTCTCCATAGATTGAAAATGTCCCCTAAAATCAAATTAGGGCCTAGAGCTTAAATTAACTATCCAAAGGCATTGATTCCCCAAGGATACCAAACAAGCATACAAATGGTCCAAAGGACCAAAACACAACCAAAGAATTTTAATACACTACCGCAAACAATATGCATTTATTAAATAACATAACACATCACTTTAAAAAAATGGGGTAACTAGACTCAAGAATTTATTTTTGGTAATAACTAATAAAACCAAGCCATTATAACAATTCTTATAAATTCCCAAGCATTCACAATGAAACACCCATATTTAAGTGCTACACTAACTCATGTATTAATAATGTCAATACATATTACATCATGTAGGAATTAATTATAACATCATCAAATCACTTCCAAAGTTCTAAAACTCATTATATATCTCACAAACTCTAGCGTTGAATCAAATAAACAACTATGAAAAATTAAACCCAACCTCATAACTCAATGAGGTAAAATATCAAACACTTGATTAGCAAAAAGTACAACCTCAAGGCACCTAAACTTTCATGGTTAACACTTTCATTACCCACTTGTTTTAAAATAAATTCATAGCACCCAAATCATCAAAGTTTCACATACTCACCTCTCCACAACTCCAAGACCTCCAAAACCCATTACCCAAGACAAAATCTTGATTGGATGAACACTAGAGCAACATGAGTCAAGACCAAACCAAACTTTTCATTTCAAATAAGAATTTCTTACATAAACCCAATAAGCTTGCTCTAGCATAAACCCCATAGCTAGATTTTACTTAGTTTTGTTAGGAAAATAGGAATTTTACCTCAAATTCCTTGCTTGGCCGAATGGGTCCTTCTCTTTCCAAAATCTTTTCTTCACAACCGGTGGTGATGGCTTGAAAAGAAACTCATGGCTGAGGTATTTTTAGTAGAAGGCAATGGAGAGAGAAATGGATTCAAGTGAAAGAAAGGGAGAGGGGTGGCAGCTGGAGAGAGGGAGCAAGACACGAATGTGAAACAGTGAAAGTGAGAGCGGCTGACTTAAGGGGAAGAAGCCTATTTCCAAGTTTGTCCCTAAAATATACTGCAAGTAAAATTAGCAATCTGCCCATCAAGCTTCTTCCAAGTTACAGTTAACAACCGGAGTGTTACATTATAAGCCTTCTAAAACTTCCTCTCGATCTGATGAAATTGTTGGGCTAACCTCATCTCATCATGAAATCTGGACTACACAAAACTTGAGCCTCCACTTCCCTCTACCTCTGTTACTAGAATATTCCTAATTCACATGCAACTCCAAGTCTCCAAGATCATTGTTAACAATATAAAAAGAGAGAGAATGACTGAATAGTCTGTATAATATTATGTGTGTGTCAATATACAAAAGAGAGCCTTTATATAGGCTAGGTATGTGTGCAGTACAAGTAATAGAAGTATAGTACAAGTAATATACTAGGCTAAGCCCAATGGGCTAATCTATACACTAACATCCCCCCTCAAACTCGAGGTGGCAAGGAGGAAGCCAACTGGAGTTTGGATATAAGATCTCGAAGACGACCAGGTGGGTGAGACTTGGTGAAGATATCAGCAGGCTGGTCAGCAGACGAGTTAATAAATAATGTCAACCATAAACTAAATATATTTATCCACAAATGAATGAGAATTCACAATACAATATTTGGAGATCAACCAAAGCTAAAATTCAATTCCTCTAACCAACAAAAAAATTCACAGAGCATGAGCAACACCGAGATTAAATCCAACAAAAAGCCAATGCACACTAAAGAAATTAACATTATTAAATTAAATTTTATTTATGTTCTTATCAATTATATCAAATTTCGTGTCAATCAATATTATTTATTATTTGATTTATAAACTTAATTTTATGCAGAATTTTATATTACAAAAACTTAGAGCTCGTTTGATACGTGTATTTAAATAATAGTTTTTAATTTTTTTTGGAAATACGTGTGAGTGAAAAAGTGTATGAAAATACGTATAATGTTGTTTAAAAATTGAAAACATGTATTTAAGTTAATGTATCGAAAAGACCCTTAAATTTCAAACATTTTATTGATGAAATAGTTATTAATCATTGATCTTTTAAAAATTTTGTAAGCATAGCAGATTAAGAAGAAAATATAATATAATGGTGAATTAGTCAAAAACTACATCTAATAAAAAGATATTGAGAAGAGTTATAGTCAAAACTTTCTCCTATTCATAGTCACCTTTGTAATAAAAATGCAACCAAATAATTTATATGTGATTTCTGATATATTGTGTTAACTTACCAATTGTTCCAAAAAATTAACTTTTTGAAAATTATGAATTTAATTATTTAATCTAAACGTTTCAAAGGAAAAAGTATTCATTTATATTGAATCTATTGTTGCCCTAACAATAATATACAATACACGAAACACAGTAGCATGTTCACTCTTTATAGCCTAAATCTATTCAATTCTTTTATTAAATTATAATTCACTTTGGTATGGCTACTTCAATTCCAGGGTTGAAGTTAAAAGAAGAAAAGTCAAAGCAATCTCAAGCTCATGAACTACTTAAACAATGTCTTCAAGCTTACAAAGATGACATTGAGAATTTAAACGAAATCTCAGAGCTTTCATTAGTTCTATTTATTGCAGCAGAAGTAGGCAACGTGGAGTTCTTGGTTGAGCTTATTCATTTCGACTTAGATCTATTATGGAAAATAGATGACAAGAAGAGAAGCATATTTCATATTGCTGTTGAGAAGCGCCATGAAAGCATCTTCAATTTACTTGTGGTAGGCTCAATTAGAGATCTATTAGCAGATAGAATAAATGAAGATGGAAACAACATGTTGCATTTAGCTGCAGGATTGGCACCTGAAGAGAAGCTTAATGCCATATCAGGAGCAGCTCTTCAAATGCAGCGAGAATTACTATGGTTTAAGGTATTTAGTCATATGATTTGAGTAGTAAGTTTTGAATTATTTTGTTAGAATATTGATTAAATAATGATTGCGTTCACCATTCATCAATAGTTTAAACTTTTAGAATAATCGATCATTTATTACATTTTGTAGAAAATTCATTCATGTTTACACTTAGATTTAATGTCTACCTAAAGTTCCTGAATTTTAAGACTAATCAACAAGTCTCTCATGTGATATTTCCTTATGATTTGCAATGGAAGGAGGTGGAAAAGGCTGTGAGACCTGGATTCAAAGAAATGAAAAATGTAAACGGGGAAACACCGTATGTTTTATTTGCAAAGAGCCACAAGAAGTTAAGGAAGCAGGGGGAGAAGTGGATGATGAATATGGCTAAATCATCCATGGTGGTTGCAACACTAATTGGAACTATAGCCTTTTCTTACCAACCAGATGATAAATTAGACCACCAAAGTCCTAAATTAGGCCTGGCCTATTCGGTTTCAAGCGCAATTGCAGTATTTTGCTCTTCAACATCCCTAATTACGTTCTTGAGCATCCTTACCTCAAGTTATTCATACGAGGACTTCCTTGTGTCGTTACCTGTTAAGTTGATGATTGGAGTCACTACACTTTTCGTCTCAATTGCTGCCATGATGGTCGCATTTTCTGCATCCTTTTGCATGAAGAATCATAATCACCAGGAATTGCCATTGATCTTTTTTGTCATTGGTTTATTTGCTTGTGTGCCAATCTTATACGTGCTGCTGAAGTACCGTCTTTTAGTTGACATAGTCCAATGTACCTGCTTTCGGCTTCAGCCACGACATCGTCTACCTTACTAGGAAGATTCTGATGCACCACTGTAGCGGGTGTCTTACATTTCATAGGTCTCATGCACCTGTGAATCCAGCGGTTGTCTTACAACTTGAGTCTGTGAATCCAACACCCACTGCATAAGGCTGGTGTATAAAATAATTATTGCTACTCTACTAGTAATGGCCATTCAATTGCTACTAGTCAATCTTTTCTGTTGCTTTCCTTTCTTCATATGTAACATGAATATGAATAAATTTGAACTATATTAATGATGTTGTATGTTATAAACACAAGATTTATCTTTTGCATATTAATCTTTAGCATTTCTTTTTCAATAATAATTTTTGGCATCTTTTGAATTATTGTTATGCATTTATCTACGGTCTTATATAGTATTCTCCAAATTATAGATACAAGGATACGTAATGATTCAACTGCCACACATTGTTTTACATCCACTTTTCATGATTTAAATGTGGAAATCATTATTTTTCCTTCTAAAATGTGTATTTCTATATATGCAATTATAGATAGTATAAAATTTAGTTACAAAATTAGTTGTAACTTAAAATTACAACATTACTCAATATCTTTTTATTGAAGATGAATTTTGACAAATCGACCATTGGATTATATTTTCTTCTTATGTTCTCCATGCTTGCAAAATTTCTAAAAAATTAAAAATCAATAGCTATGTCATCAATAAATTTTATAAATTACAAGTTTTTTTAGTTTAAAATTATGTAAAAGATATAATCTTATAGATCATATAGTAAATAATATCTAATTGACACAAAATTTAACATGTGTATTAAAAACGTAAAGAACATGCAATTTAATAGTTAAATTTTTGAAATATGTTGTAATTTTAATGACATCAAGTAAGGTTGTAACCTTAAACTACCCTCACAACCAATTTCGTAACTAAATTTTGTCTATATGGATATTGTGTAAAGTGTAAACAAGTGTATGTAAAATGTACATAAGAGAATATTTTTTGTCAAAGCCTTCAAATGTACATAAGAAAATATTTCACAAAAACCTTTGAAATACCCAATATATTCACAAGCTTCTCAAAGCATTCAAACTCATTTCTTGTCAAGAAGATTTTGTATCAATTTTCCCAAATATCACAAGTACATCAAGATAAAAGAATATTTAAATTTTGCAAATAATATAATAAATCCATAATATCCATTACCAAGAATTAAATCAAAGATGCTTGTCTTTTTCATGCTAACAAATTATGCATTCTCTCATATGCAATAACAAATATGATGTACTTAACATAAATAATTATATCCGTTAAATTTACAACATGATACTTTTTAGGAAAAATATAGTTTCCATAAACAGTTTCCCAAAACGTATTTAACCCAAAAATAATGTTTTATGCAATATAGATATTTTTCAAAAATCTCATTAAAAGCTACTTTACCTTGGGAGGCCAACTAATTTTACCTCAACCGGGCACCATGAAATCAACCAATCCCATCACTAGGTCTATCATCAAAAATCTCAAAACCTAGAAATAAAATGATCAAGCCTATCAATAACAATGCCCATCAAAAAGTACCATCAAACTTGTCTCCATAGATTGAAAATGTCCCCTAAAATCAAATTAGGGCCTAGAGCTTAAATTAACTATCCAAAGGCATTGATTCCCCAAGGATACCAAACAAGCATACAAATGGTCCAAAGGACCAAAACACAACCAAAGAATTTTAATACACTACCGCAAACAATATGCATTTATTAAATAACATAACACATCACTTTAAAAAAATGGGGTAACTAGACTCAAGAATTTATTTTTGGTAATAACTAATAAAACCAAGCCATTATAACAATTCTTATAAATTCCCAAGCATTCACAATGAAACACCCATATTTAAGTGCTACACTAACTCATGTATTAATAATGTCAATACATATTACATCATGTAGGAATTAATTATAACATCATCAAATCACTTCCAAAGTTCTAAAACTCATTATATATCTCACAAACTCTAGCGTTGAATCAAATAAACAACTATGAAAAATTAAACCCAACCTCATAACTCAATGAGGTAAAATATCAAACACTTGATTAGCAAAAAGTACAACCTCAAGGCACCTAAACTTTCATGGTTAACACTTTCATTACCCACTTGTTTTAAAATAAATTCATAGCACCCAAATCATCAAAGTTTCACATACTCACCTCTCCACAACTCCAAGACCTCCAAAACCCATTACCCAAGACAAAATCTTGATTGGATGAACACTAGAGCAACATGAGTCAAGACCAAACCAAACTTTTCATTTCAAATAAGAATTTCTTACATAAACCCAATAAGCTTGCTCTAGCATAAACCCCATAGCTAGATTTTACTTAGTTTTGTTAGGAAAATAGGAATTTTACCTCAAATTCCTTGCTTGGCCGAATGGGTCCTTCTCTTTCCAAAATCTTTTCTTCACAACCGGTGGTGATGGCTTGAAAAGAAACTCATGGCTGAGGTATTTTTAGTAGAAGGCAATGGAGAGAGAAATGGATTCAAGTGAAAGAAAGGGAGAGGGGTGGCAGCTGGAGAGAGGGAGCAAGACACGAATGTGAAACAGTGAAAGTGAGAGCGGCTGACTTAAGGGGAAGAAGCCTATTTCCAAGTTTGTCCCTAAAATATACTGCAAGTAAAATTAGCAATCTGCCCATCAAGCTTCTTCCAAGTTACAGTTAACAACCGGAGTGTTACATTATAAGCCTTCTAAAACTTCCTCTCGATCTGATGAAATTGTTGGGCTAACCTCATCTCATCATGAAATCTGGACTACACAAAACTTGAGCCTCCACTTCCCTCTACCTCTGTTACTAGAATATTCCTAATTCACATGCAACTCCAAGTCTCCAAGATCATTGTTAACAATATAAAAAGAGAGAGAATGACTGAATAGTCTGTATAATATTATGTGTGTGTCAATATACAAAAGAGAGCCTTTATATAGGCTAGGTATGTGTGCAGTACAAGTAATAGAAGTATAGTACAAGTAATATACTAGGCTAAGCCTAAGCAGGCCGACGGTTTTCCTTAGAGATGAGCTCCTTCACTGCAGCATCAAGAGAAGGAGTAGGAAACCGGCTAAGCAGAGAAGCCCTAGTAGGCTCAAAATCCTCACGCAAACCCATCATGAAGTGCATAAATTTACGGCGATCCCGATATTTGGCAAAGAGCTCAATGTCCTTAGAACACACTAGTGGAGGATCTGCAGCAGAGAGTTGTTCCCACATAGTAGAAGTCTGAGAATAAAAATCAGAAATGGACTGACCTGTCTCTTGTCGCATTTGATAAAGTTTTGATTCAATATGGAACCCTAAGCTTGAATCATAGGTACAATTATAGCGATCGGCTAAAAACTTCCAAGCAACCTGAGCAGTCTCAAGACGAGGAAGAAGATTATGAATGGAGGGAATAGAGGTATTAATAAACCAAGACAAGATCTTACTTTGAATACTCTCCCATTCCTCTAGGCGATCTTCATAATCATCTGTTGTAACAGTAGTCGTGGAAGACTCTTCAGCAGCTATGACTTTGGACTTAAGGTTTGATACTGGCTTAGGAATTGAACCAATCACATATCTCCACAGTTTACGACCCTTGAGAAAAACAGTCATATTCTGAGACCATGCATGATAGCTAGTAGGACCATCCAACATAATGGTGATAGGACGTATGATGTCGCGTTCACTTTGTTGAGCCATAATGAAGAAAATGACCAAAAACTAAGATTTAGAGACCTCAAATGCAGAAACGGAGCCCAAAATCAGAATCTACGCGAAAAACTGAGCAAGACAGGTCCTGTTGAAAAATTTTGACCTTGGTCAAAGTCAACGGTCAAAGTCAACGGTCAACGGTCTGGTCAACGGTCAACGGCTGATGCTGACGTGGAATGCTGACGTGGATGATGACGTGGGATGCTGACGTGGCTGAGTGACGTCACCCTAGGGCTGACGTGGCAGTCCGTGAAACGGAGCAAGGCGCGTAGGGCGCGTGTCCGGCGGGTGAGGCGCGTGGACGGCGAGTGGACGGCGCGTGAAGCGCGTGTAAGGGAGAGACGGCGCGTGGCAGCGCGTGGCGGCTCGTGCTCATGAGGCAGAAACTTCTGGCGGCGCGTGGGGGCGCGTAGAAGGCTGTTTCTGGCAGATTTTTGTTGGGTTTTTCTCGGGACTGTCAGATCTGTCAATGTATGCCTTTACTTTGGCGATTTGATCAACAAACTGACGAAATCCGAGTGTTCTAGGTTTGTGGGCGTGATGGCGGTGACTCGCTTCCGACAGTGACTATCGGATGAAGGCGAGGGCAGCGGAAGAACGCCGGAGATGTCCACAGGAACCAAAAAATCAGAGGAAAGGCTCTGATACCATGTTAACAATATAAAAAGAGAGAGAATGACTGAATAGTCTGTATAATATTATGTGTGTGTCAATATACAAAAGAGAGCCTTTATATAGGCTAGGTATGTATGCAGTACAAGTAATAGAAGTATAGTACAAGTAATATACTAGGCTAAGCCCAATGGGCTAATCTATACACTAACAATCATAAGCATGCACGGTGTTCTTTCTATCGGTTTGTTTCTGCATAGGGTCAAAACATTATCCAATCAGTGTGCAGGAGATGGGCTCTAACATCAACATTCTAATATCCACGCATTCGAAGGTCTTAAATTGGTGTTCAGTGATTTAGTCAAAACCTTGTCTATTCGTCCCTATCTATTTCATTTCTTGAATTGCCATAGCTTTCACCAAGGTCATGAGTTCCTTCACACTACTGATGACTTTTCTTCTGCTATTTTGCAGTCTTCCTTTGGCACCCCTTGTCAAACTCTAAACTTGCTAGTTGCTAAGGCTTTCATTTAATTGGAGGATAGAAAAGTGCGGTATAGAAGAGATTTAGTTTTTCCATGTGTTTGGTTCTAGATTGAAATGTAAAGAGATTCTCTTTTTTCTTTTTCTTTTTTTCTTTTTTTCTTTTTTGTTTATGTTACCGCCAAATAAAAAATCAAATCCAGGAAAGCCTTATGAAGCTCGTTGTCGCTACGGTTACTTCTTGGAATACCTGTTAGGGTGCGACTTGCGACTTGAGTTAGTACTTGCTTTATCTATCATCCTCTTTAATGTCCTAATATCTTCCATTATGGCTGCATTCTCCATATTGGCTATGCTATATATATGTCTGAATACGGTTTACCTCTAGATTTGATTTCAGGAGCATGGGTGAATCTGAGCTCATTCTAGGGACGTGTATTCTACAGTGATGGTCTAGGTTCCAATGTGAGAGTTGGGACAGCCATACTATCTCTCGGAAACTGTTTCCATGCCTAATAAAGTGCTCTCTTTATTGCAGGAGCAAGGCCGGCCCAAGAAAATTTGGGCCAGGCCAGGCGTAAATTTTATTTAGGGCCTTTTTTTGTTTTTATGTACACATTAATCAAATAAAATTATATAATACTAATTAAATTAAGACTAATTTGATGTAAATACAGAAATTAATGAATAATACTAACTAAATTAAGGTTAATTTTATATAAAGGGTCGAATATCATAGTTGAACCATAAATTTAAACAAAAAGAACTAAAAAAAAATCATTTAAAAAAAAAAAAAAAACTTACTTTAACTTGGATATATGGCTATGCATAGTTAAGTACAGTTGTAATCTAAATTTTAATTTTATATATTGTTTTTAAGAGAAAGCGATAGATATTATTTGGTGTGTGGCTCTATAGGAAATTAGTTTACAAAAATTAAGGTCTCAAACTATTAAAGGAGAATAATTATCATTGATGATCTATCACATTTGCAATATCTTTTTTTAAACATTTTAGGGTTTCAATTTATTTAAATTTCTATTGGTCTCCTATTTTGAAAGCCTTGTTAGAAATGAAAAAAATATTACTAAAAATATTACAAAATGTTCACAATATAATATAATGATAACTGTAATTGATGAATTTCAACAACTTAATTTATTTGTATTTGAATTACTTTTTTTTATGGGATTGGTGATATGTCAATTAAACTTATAGCAAAATTTGTAACATTTAAAAAGTGTTATATTTTATAAAATTTTAGGCCTTTTACGAAGGGAATGAGGCCTTTTTTTAATAGAGAATTTTTTATTTTGTTGTTGGGCCTTAGGCCTAGGCCTTGGGCTGGACCTATGTGGGAGTGCCATGAATAACAAAAGTTGAGAGAAGGTTAATATTTTGAAACCTTAAAGTAGCAAAATTTATTATTTGTAGGTCATAGTAATGTAGCTAAAATTATATTAGCCATTGATCGATCTCTCTCTTGAACTTAATTGACTGAATTTGTATAGAAAATGAAGAATGGCCTTAGAATGTAGAGCAATATAGGTCAATTATTTCTAAGTAGCGTGGATCAAAGTTTGTATTACGTACAATGCAGTGACAAAGCCAGAAATGTTTTTTAAGAGGGGCCAAACTAAATACAATAAATTAACTTTAACTCATCATAATTATACCATACATTCTTCATAGAATTAAAATTATTTATAAATAAAACTAAAAAATTAAAGTACAATCGAAAAAAAAATCAAATAAAAAAGAGCCTACTCACACATGTTAAATATCTATATCTATACATCTATACAAGAAAGAACAATTGAAGTGCTTGTGTTTGACAAAACAACATAGGAAAAGCTTAAACGGCGGCTTCTCTTTATAAAGCTTAAATTACTTTGTTGCTCTGAGTGAATGTTTGAGCTATAAAAAATATAAATAAAAAAATAGTCGGAGCCCTTTTTGGTGTTTTTCTCATAAATTCTCCAATTGAATCAATTTTTTGTGGTTTCTTTGATATCTCAAGTTTTTTTTTTCTTTTTTTTTTTTTGGTAAGAACTTGGAGGAAAGCGCAGATGATGGAGGGGAAAATCAAGAGCAACTCTTGCTTTGTATTGCAAGTGTAAATCATGACTGAAGATGGCTGTGAATTGAAGATTCAGATATATCAATGAGTGCATATGTATTGTTTGTGAAAATGTTTTATTTGTTTTTATTTTTTTATTTTTATGTATTTTTGTTCTTTGTTCATGATTAATTTCTCCGCATTATTTTATTTACATTTTTACAGTAAATAGCTCTTATATAGTTGTGAAAAGGTGAGAGAAAATATTTTAAGGCTTTGATCTCTAGATTAGTTCAGTACTCGGTAGTGGCTGGGATTATCCATGTTTTCCTAGCAAGGTATGAATTAGATCCTTGATATCAAGAAAAAGTGAGGGGCTGAAAAAAAAAAGTTTTCAACTTAAGATTTTCCCATTATTTTGGAAAAACTAACACTTTTAAATTTTTCATTCCTCTCCCAAAAATTTCAGAAAGTTCCACCAACTCTAAATTTTCCTGATCTTGGAAATTTTGCCCTATTTCTGTTCAAGAAAAAGGAGCCCAATAATCTATTGGAACTCACTTCAAAATAGGTGGAACTTATTATTGTTAATCATCATAACGCATATTTCTATACCAACATGACATACACTGTCTAGTGAAGAGTAAATTCCTTAATGTCTATTTTATGAATATACTATTTTTGATAATTACTGTAAGGACTTAAAAAATAAGACCCTTAGCCCAAAGAAAATGGATAATGGCCCAACAAGCCCAAATCAATACATTTGTTAGAGAGTGGATTTTATAGGTAAAAGACCCAATAAGTCAAATATGGGCCATAGTAGATTGGAATCATGTTAGAAAGATAAGAAAACACAATTTGAAGGGAATTATGCTCCTTGGTCAAGCCCGAGAAAGAAGTGTTCTTATATTTGCTCAAGCTTTTCTTTTTTAAGTACAAGGAGTTCTCTCTTTTTCTCTCTGATTGCATGCCCTATTTCTCACTGGGGTCTTTTCTTTATATAGTCTTATTCTTTTCAATCCCAGTCTTCTACCTGTTGATTATGTAGATGATCTCTTGAATGCTTGTCCCATCAAAACTTTCTTGGAAACTTTGCGTGTAGCTGTAAGGCTAAATATCACTGTTCAAGCATTATTTCCACATAAATGCGGCCAGTTGGTTAGGTGCAGAACGTTTAATGTGGTAGTCGCAGCCTTTTTCTCAGATATTTCTTAGTTTACTATTGAATCATTTCTCCGAAACTTATCCTTAAAAGTATGATTGCCTCTGTCACGGTATTCTTTAAGTGGCCGGGTTCCAACTTCCCATAACACCTCCCAAGGAAGTTTGGCTTCTTGGGAGACACTACTTGTTCATTGTTATTTGTCCTTGTCCTCGGCCCATTAACCCACATACTTATCTTACTGTTCTTTGCATCCTCGGGCTTCTTTGCATCCTCAGGTATGGCCCACGGCCCAATACTCCTACTCGGTTCTTTTATCCCCACAATTACAATATAGATGGTTAGTGCGTGTGTGTGTGAAAATTGTCTAATTTCATACTATTGGATTAAAGAAATTTTGGATTGAACAACTATTGAATGAACATGTCTAGCTCTCAACCTTCTTTACTCTCAATTTATCTGAGCATCAGTTTATATACTACATACTGAACATTAATAGATAGCATAAGCCAAAGTAAGAGTTTGGTAAAAGCAACACTAATGAATTTGTGTTATCAATTCATCCTTTTACCAATAGTTGGAGAAAATAGTTTGCCAAAGTCTATTCCTATGATTTTCTTATTATAGATATTAATGGCTGTTGATTTGTTTTATGGCTTTGAAAAATTTTCCCTCATAGCAAATAAGTTAAGAATCAAATTGTAAATAACCTTTATATGATTTAATGTTAATGAAAGTAAGTGGTATTTATAATTAAGACAAGTTTAGTTGCTCTTATTGTGATAACATTAATATTACTTGACGACACATAAGATATAAATGCTCATGCTCTTATTGTTTCAAAACATATTCGTCAAGGCAATCCCCTATCTCCATTTTTGTTCCTATTGTGCACGAAAAGACTACATAGCCTTACTACCAAAGCTGCCAATGAAGATTCTATAAGGGGGTTTTCCCTTTGTAGGAGAAGCCCAAGACTAACCCATTTGCTTTTTGCAAATGATAGTTTGTTTTTTTGCAGGGCAAACAGACATGATTCCCTTAAGGTGCTGGAAATTTTAGCAACTTATGAAAGTGTTTCGGGGCAACAAATCAACTAAAGCAAAACTTCTCTATTTTTTAGTAAGTCAACATCCGAGGAGGAAAAAAGAGAGATTAAGGAAGCATTTGGAGTTCCCAAAATTTGCACTATGATAAGTACTTGGGGCTACCATCTCTTATTGGGAAGCACAAAAAAGCAAGCTTCGATTACATAAGGAAAGATTTGGAGAAAATTACAAGGGTGGGAAGAGAAGTTGTTGTCATAAGCCAATAGAGAAATCCTCATAAAAGCTATGGTGCAAGCAATCCCAACATACATGATGAGTTGTTTTATGCTTCCTCAAAGTCTTTGTCATGAAATTGAAGTTCTAATCCATAAGTTTTGGTGGGGACAAAGGGGAGATTGAAGGAAAATTCATTGGGTTAAATGGGGTGACATATGTGACCCAAAGGCGGAAGGAGGGATGGGTTTTAAGGAATTATCGCTTTTCAATGAAGCTCTACTAGGCAAGCAAAAATGGATGCTGCTGCATAATAAAAATTCTTTGTTCTATAGAATTTTTAAATCAAGGTTCTTTCCAAATTGCACAATTATGGAAGCCAAAGAAGGTCATGGTGGGTCTTATGCATGGAAGAGCATCTTGAAAGGCCGGGGAGTTATTCAAAGGGGAAAGAAATGGAGGGTGGGGAATGGAGAATCAGTCAAAATTTACGAAGACAACTGGCTGCTTACCACTTCCCTCTCTAGTGTACACGGCCCTCTACCGTTAGAATTTCAAAATGCCTTAGTAAACTCTCTTATAAACCATCAAACTTGCACCTAGGATTTAGAGGGACTATCCACTGCTCTCACTCCATTTGAAGCTGACTTGGTTCAGAAAATCACTCTAAGCCGTGGACAATCAAGGATGTTCTATTTTGGCCATTCGTGCAATCAGGCATCTACTCAGTCAAGTCAAGTTACTATTTCCTCAAGTCTAAAGCTCGCTCCACAACCACACAAGCTCAAGCTTCACCTGATCATCCCAAGCCACCATGAAATCGAATTTGGGAGCTTAATCTACCAAACAAAATATATAAAAAAATTTATGGAGAGCAGCCCATAATGCACTGCCTATAAGTTCAAAATTGGTTTGGAGATGCATCATCAATGATCCAATATGTTCTTTATGCTCAAGTCACCATGAGGATGTTTTACACTCTTTGTGGTCCTGTCCGACTCTGTCACAAGTGTGGGAAGAAGATCCGCAATGGAGCTTCAGACAAACTATAAAGTTGTAATTTACAACTATGTGTTTTGTTGGTTTTAATTCCGTGCCAAATTTGATTGTAATTATGTTCAATCTTTTGTACCTTGTATTTAATGTAGGATTTCATTGTAAGGGTTGTGTGAGAGAGAGAGAGTGTGTGAAGACTCAAGGAAAATTGAAGACTGAAGTGTTTTCGCAGGTAGCTCGTGACTAAGCATCCCGCGAAATGATGCATGTGCTTTGCACATGACTGGAATGCGAAGAGTCAGGACAGGATGGAGACAGCTGTTTTACCAGATTGTCCTATCTGATACACATTTTCTGTACCCACACTATATATACCCACATTACCCACATATGTTGTAGGGTACTTCTAAGAGAAAACCCTAGCCATAAACCTTGAGAGTTATAGATTGTTATACTCACAATTCTCTACACAATTGCTTGTGAATTTTCCTTAACTCCTACCTTTCCATTTCCATACTATTGAGAGGTTAATAGCTCAAACACTTACCACACCATTTTAGAGTGTCAAGTGAGGTTTTGGTGTTGCTGGGAAACATTGAAATCAGGCTTTGGTGAATGCAATCGGGCGTATTGCGGGATCCGGAGAGTTAGACAAGACACGGTTCCAAAAAGCCTTGTTGGAGTAGGAGCTTGAAGGGCTTAGGTGCATTAGGTAGATTAGGCTTGGAAGGTCTCTTGCTAACTCATGTATCCCAACTAATTGTCTAGTGGATCGATTACCACTTGAAGGGCGACAAAGAGGTTTTTCGCCGAGTTCTTCAGTTTCCTCTTCGACAACACATCGGTGTGTTATCTTGTGTTTGCATTCTTCTTCCCTATTCTTTTACCTTTCATTTTACCGCTATGTTATTATGATTATGGGTTAGAGTAGTTTGTTTGTTTATCCGCTCACATTTACCCTATTCCACACTTAGTATTAAGTTAGAGTAAAATCAATCAAACCATAATTTTAATTTGGGGGTCTAAATAGCTCTTGTGTTTTAACACATTTTATTCCGATTTCACACAGCTTCTCTTCTCTGTATTGGACTCAACATGCAATGTGGAACTATTCGCTACAATCACGTGGACAATCTGGTTTAGAAGAAACAAACTCAGATTTTCACCACTGGGACTCCCTTTGAACTAGGTTATGCAAATCGCAGTTAACTCACTCCTAGAGTTTCGGAAAGCGCAAGCACCATTTAAACCAAGGGCAACCAAGTCGAGAGCTAAGTGGATAGTGCCTCCAAGTGAGAGCTTCAAAATAAATTTTGATGGGGCTGTCTTTAAGGACTAGGACAGGGCAGGGATTGGAGTAATTATTCAAGACAACTGCATTTTGGGAATAGGTTCTATGTCTCAAGTAATTCCTCTCCCTCAAACTATTGTGGAACTTGAAACTTTGGCGGTTGATTTCTATGGTTCTTGAAGGTGATTCAGAGATACTTATGAATGCATTGGTGGATAATTCGCTATTGTTAGCCTCTTTTGGTCTTTTGATCCAAGATATTAAGACTTATGCTAAATTTTTTCGATGTATTAGTTTTTCTCATGTTCATAGGGAGGATAACATTATAGCACACAACCTAGCTAGGCATGTATATCATGTCACTGGTTTTTCAGTATGGATGGAAGATGTCCCATCTCACACACTTGTTGTTTATCAGGCAGATTTGCCTATTGTTGAATAAAATAACTTATTTCTTTCTCAAAAAGAAATTTGCTGCAATGATACATAAAGTTTAAAATATAATGCATGCAATTCATTTATTTTAGGAGAAGTGTAAATTTGTTAAGCTGATAATCCATGTATTTTATTTATTCATGCGAAAGTAAATTTTGTAAAGTACTTAATTGGACCTGACCTACTATTTTATTCTCATTCTACGGGATTTGATCTTAGTAATTGATTTCATGTATGATGCAGATAGTTGTTCTTCAAGGACCGCAATTTGTCATTGAAGGATAGTTTGATTGTAAGTTTGTAACTAAAAGAATTTATAACTTGTACCAAATTTTGATTTGTATATCTTATTCAAATGAACTACCTAATGAAAAAAAATAAAAATAAAAATTGAGTACCAAAATGTTATTTGGAAAAGCCTGCCAAACCGATTAAGCATAACTGATAAAGATCCACATAAGAAATAATAAGAAAAGACACCTATAGGAATTTATTATTTTTGTCTTATTGTAGAAACTTGATTTATGCTATACTTGCTTTATCAAACTCGTTCAATATCATGGTTATATCCTAAAGAGATTTCACTTCCTAATGGATTAATATGAAATTAGGATATTTCAACTTAACCTTATCCCAATTTTGTTGAGAGAACAACCCCATTTGTTTACTTGAATTTTGGGACTAAGCTTTGTTTGTTGTTGTTGTTGTTGTAGTCTTGAATTATTTTTTATAGGTCACTGATTTATTGCCATCTTTCAAAAAGTATATATATATATGAGCTGTGGGGATGGCAAAGATCAGTCATTATCTATTTGATGAAGTTAATTATATTGGAAAGATGCACTATATCAGAGCCTGAAATTATGAAAGTAGAAATTCTTTTCATTGACCAAGGATAGAAGTGCAATAATGAGGATGGCTAAGCTTAGAACAATGTATTATGGAAAATGCATTTTGTAGCTTATGCTAACGTCACTGAGCCATCATTTTGTATATGGATGATGTTGAATAAACAGAATGTCAAACTGAATCATAGGATGGTAGAATCATGATAAAAGCCTCATATTTTATATGTACTGTGGGATGGAAAGAAAGAACAAGTTCATATTGAATCATATTTTATAAGATTTCTTATTGAATCATAGAATTTGCATTGTTGTGTTTTTAAATTTTAAGACTTTTGGATTAATCTTACTAGCATAGTTTTATTGTTGCTTTATCTTAAATTTTAATTGCTTAAGTAATCCTCTTCAATTTTCAAGACTTTTTTTCTCTTTATTTTATTTTATTTTTCACTTACAGCAAAGGGTAGGGGGTTTGAATCCAAGTTTTCCACATGACTCTCTCTCTCTCTTTCTATTTTCTTTTTTCTTTTAGATAGTAAAGTTAATGGCTCTTAACCTTTCTTTGTTATCTTCCGCGAAAGGCACAGTTCAAAACTAGTCTATTAAAAAAAGGAGAGCTGAGCTGAGCTGCTTTTTTGTTTGACAATTTGACCTCAAAAAAGTAAAACAGCATGAGTGTAAAAAAAAGGTGGGATGAGCTTGTTTTTTTTTTTTTTTTTTTTTTGGGGTGAGAGGGGGGGGGGGGGTGTGGGAAGAGGAAGCGGGGATGGTTGTGTCTTTCATTTTCTTTATATTTTTATTTTCTATTACTAATACATTCTTGCCACTAAGGATATTTAAGGCAAAACGACTGGGATGGAAAGAGTTCAAGTTTTTTATCTTTTGAATTTTCCGTGAGAATATTGAGATTAGTAGTAGAATATGTGAGTTGCTTTATTCAAGAGATGTGGATAGAATTTACTGTTTATGTTATTATTTTTTTTTTTTAGAGCCATATTTTTATGTAACTAATATATTCTATGACAAAACATATTTTACTTGTAATTGGGTAGATCTAAGTAATTTCAAGAATATCATGACAAGTGGTTTTATTGAAGACATGAAGATTACTCAAGAAACAATACACAGAAAAGCTGAAACAAGTTGTCTCGATACCTATCTCGACACCTCCGATCTATCAAGATTTAATAAACCTCGATACCTAGCTTGACACCTCCTATTTATTGAAGCTTTGTGGATTTTGAATTTCCAATTCTGTT
Organism: Quercus suber; assembly: GCF_002906115.3. Classification (NCBI taxonomy): domain Eukaryota; kingdom Viridiplantae; phylum Streptophyta; class Magnoliopsida; order Fagales; family Fagaceae; genus Quercus; species Quercus suber. The sequence continues at coordinate 119,077 of NW_027069838.1, forward strand.
TTCAGCCCATGATGACAAGGCTTTTCTAAAATTTGTACTCTAAGTTCCCAAAGATATAAAATCAATATTTATAGTTGTCATCAAAGACACTAGAGACTGATATTGAGATACACACTTTTGTGAAGCTGCTGTGACTTCTTGTGCCCTTAGGGTTATGTACCAAGCTGCTTTCAAATCTACAATTATGGATTGAAGAACTTTGCATCAAACAACAACAATCAAGTTGTTATGCTATTAGTCACAAATTGGAATTCGTGCAAGAAAAAGTTTCTATAAGATCAAGTCTAATTAAAGATTAGATAAAGGTTCAACTATAGGTTAGTATTTTAGGATAGATGGTAGTGGAATAAATTCCTTATACTTGTAAAACTTGTTCTTAATTAGTGAGTTCTTCGAGAGTGCTGATTTGAAATTCACTTGGTATGATTTTTGTCCGCAAGGTTTTCACTATCCATCAACAAATCACCATGTCAATTTATTTTTCATTGTAATCTAGTTTAAATTAGCATTTGTTTGTGTCTCCATGTTATTGCATGCAATTTGTATAATTAATCAACTTGAGTATTTGAATTAATTAACCGAGGTCACATTTTATTTTGCTCAAAAATTACATTGAATAATTGATTTTTAGTTAACGAGATTTGATTGGTAGCTGAGAAATTTATAAAAGTATAGAGTAAAGGAAAAGTGTGAAATTTTGTAACTTGTTTGGGGCTTAAATCCGAAACCATGAGAATAATATGAATTTCTTTTTTCTTTTTATAGTTTGGTCTTGAGAATTCGAGCTAATTTAAGATATTGAATATACCAGCATGTTACCAAAGAGATCAATGCAAAGCACAACAAGGTCCAATTTTTTTTTTTTTTCCAAAGACCCCAAAATTCAATAGAATCCTATGCTCAAAAATTAATTTGAATAAGTAATCTTTAAGCTCTTTGGTGGATATTGTTCCATGGTGACAGAAACTTAATCTGAGGGATAGATACCCATTGAGTAATCTTTAAACTTTTTATTTGTGAAAATGGTTCTCTTAATTTAAAATTTTGGACTTTGTGCGTGTAGGAATAGATACCCATTGAGGATATGTTGGAGAAACTCCAGGTTTCTTCATAAGATTAGAATAATTTGATACTACCTCTAATTGATCTTGATCAACACGACACATTTACCTTTAAATTCAGCTCAGGAATATAATTATTGTTTGATGCTTTATCTCCATAGCCAATCCTATCTAATCTATTGAGGATCCATAGCTAGTTCCAAAATTTTAAGATTTAGGCTTTGTTGTTGTCAATGGCGGTGGTGTTATATTGCAAATTAGAACGAATATCATGAAAATGACCTTATATCACTTTTATGAGATGAAGGTAAAATATCTTTTTTTTTTCTTTTTTTTAAGTAAGACGAAGGTAAAATATCATTTTCATTTTAATGTTTAGGTTACTTTTACATATTATATTTATGAATAATTAACTTATAGTTGAGAAAAAATTATAGTTGTTTTTTCTCAAAAAGAAAAAATAAAAAAGCTTATAGTTGTTTTATATTTCTTTGAAATGCAGTTGCTGAACAATTTCTTCTAGCATAGATATAATGGAAGGCTCTCATCTAAAAATACAAATTATGAAATTATAGACCCTAGATTTTAGTTTTAGCATGGCATAACAAAATAGTACTCTTTAAAGTAATTTTGTAGCTAGTAAATTTTTGTTTCTCATTCTAAATTTTAAAGATAAATTTAGCTTCTAATTAAAGCAAGCCACGATAGAATTACTATAAATGTTCTTTTAATAGTGTTTTTTACGTGTCTTGCATGCACTTGCATCAAAACTAGTAATATAAAAAAGTGGAGCCAACTCCAGTATCTTTTAGTTTTTTTTTAACATTGATTTTTTTTTTTTTTTTTATATTCTCTAATGCATATGCCCAGTTCTCTCACAAAATTTAAGAATCAAGATCAAAGTTTGTAAAATGTGGACAGAGCGGCAAATTATTTAGTTGACTTTTTCAAAGATCATCCAATTTTTTTTTTTTATATGCTTAGAATTAACTAAAATTCTAGAAATTAAGCTTGCATTTCTGTGAGTTGGATCTATGTTTCAAAACCAAATCTTCGGTGTCATATTATCCTGAGTATATGTTACAAATTACGTGCACATCCAAAATAAAATGGAACAAAGATAAACAAAATTAACAAAATTAATATTTAAAAAAAAAAAAAAAAAAGACCTTACGTTGGAAAAAAAAATAAAGAAAAATACGGAATCCTTTAAAATTAAATTTTAAAAAATATATAAAAAAACAAATTGGAATAGGGCAATACTCAAACCTAACCCAATTCTCTTTGTCCGTGATAGATTGAATAATACCCAGAACTTTGAGGTTGGATACCCATGGGCATTGGCCATCCCCATTCAAGGGTGTGGAATTCTTCACAATGTTTCCAAAGCCTTAAATGCTCCAATTTTTCATGTAAAATCTAATGATATGGAGGTTGTTTATGTTTGTGACCTTGCAACTGAGTGGTGTAGGACTTTTCACTCAAATGTGGTTGATTTAGCTTGTTAACGTTTTTGTAATATCTATCCCTAATATTATAGTGTAAGATATTTACATACATAAGTGTTATTTGATAACTAACGTTTGTTATAAGTTTCTTCTCTTTTTCTTTTTTTAGTCAAATTATATTTTCTTGATATTTTTTCTCTTCAATTCTTACGTTTCAACTTGGGCAAATTACACTCTCTTCTTTTGAAATTTGAAGAAATGGAACAAACTTTCTCTCCAAACTGGAGAGAACCCCTTCAAACTCCTCATATATCTTTATACTAAATGTGAATTTTGAAAACTTAAACATTAGATGACATGTTCTTATTATATCATTCATACTNGCCAACTCCAGTATCTTTTAGTTTTACGGAATATGTCATTCTACCAAAATAAATAAATAAAATAGTGGAGTATTAAAAGTGCATTGTAGATTAAAAAAAAAGAGGTGCATTATAAACCACATAAACATTTGGTTTGATGATAAAGAACTATTATCAAGAATGGACGTCATAAACTAAAATTCTTAAAAATAAATAAATAAATACATGTACATATAATAAACCAATTACAAAACATTTTCTCAGTCGTAAACCACAAAACAGATAGCCCATTGTCAAAGCTAAGAATAAAATAATACAGTATGCAAGCAAGCTGTAAACCACAATTTTTTTTTTTTTTTGAGCGACCACAAAATATTTAGTCTACTCAAAAGTCAAACGTATTGATATGTATCCTTAACATTTGGTTTTAGATATATGCTTTAAAAGCCTTAAACATCTCAAACATGCCAAAGATCATCCAATTTTTTTTTATATGTTACAAAATTTTTAACATTGATTTTTTTTTTTTTTTTTATATCTCTAATGCATATGCCCAGTTCTCTCACAAAATTTAAGAATCAAGATCAAAGTTTGTAAAATGTGGACAGAGCGGCAAATTATTTAGTTGACTTTTTCAAAGATCATCCAATTTTTTTTTTTTATATGCTTAGAATTAACTAAAATTCTAGAAATTAAGCTTGCATTTCTGTGAGTTGGATCTATGTTTCAAAACCAAATCTTCGGTGTCATATTATCCTGAGTATATGTTACAAATTACGTGCACATCCAAAATAAAATGGAACAAAGATAAACAAAATTAACAAAATTAATATTTAAAAAAAAAAAAAAAAAAGACCTTACGTTGGAAAAAAAAATAAAGAAAAATACGGAATCCTTTAAAATTAAATTTTAAAAATATATAAAAAAAACAAATTGGAATAGGGCAATACTCAAACCTAACCCAATTCTCTTTGTCCGTGATAGATTGAATAATACCCAGAACTTTGAGGTTGGATACCCATGGGCATTGGCCATCCCCATTCAAGGGTGTGGAATTCTTCACAATGTTTCCAAAGCCTTAAATGCTCCAATTTTTCATGTAAAATCTAATGATATGGAGGTTGTTTATGTTTGTGACCTTGCAACTGAGTGGTGTAGGACTTTTCACTCAAATGTGGTTGATTTAGCTTGTTAACGTTTTTGTAATATCTATCCCTAATATTATAGTGTAAGATATTTACATACATAAGTGTTATTTGATAACTAACGTTTGTTATAAGTTTCTTCTCTTTTTCTTTTTTTAGTCAAATTATATTTTCTTGATATTTTTTCTCTTCAATTCTTACGTTTCAACTTGGGCAAATTACACTCTCTTCTTTTGAAATTTGAAGAAATGGAACAAACTTTCTCTCCAAACTGGAGAGAACCCCTTCAAACTCCTCATATACTTGCAAAATCAAAGATCAATTACTATATCATCAAACAAATGTTAAAATTTCAAGTTTTTGTAAACTAAAATTGTGTATAAAAAATAAGTTTATTGATCGAATAGTAAATAACATCTAATTGGAATGAAATTTGATATTTATGTTAATAACATAAAGAACATGAAATTCAATAGTTAAATTTTCAAAATTTACACTCAAAAAAGAAGTATATAAGAGTTTCTCTCCAAAATATTTTGGATATTTTGGAGAGAAACTTCGTTCGAAGAAATGACACTCCCTCCTAAACTTGAAGGGAAAAAACACTTAACCTTCTTGACATTCATTTGACCAAATTATTTTAAATTAAAGTTAAAGATGTTGTATTAATATGCACTTCGATTAAGGGCAGATTTCCAAAATTACCCTCTCACTTATTCATAAAAGAAATTTCTAAACCCAAAATTACCCTCCATGTTTATCTCATAAATTTTGATGCAAAGTGTTGGTGAGGATTGGTTCTCATGTAGAACACTAGCATAAGCTAGGTCATCTCAAATGCTAATTTACTATACAGAAAGTTACTTTATCTATTTAAAAAAAAGCATTCAACATTACACCATACAGCAGATCTTCTTTCTTTTCTTTTTTTTTCTTTTTTTTTTTCCTTACAATACATTAAAATAGTATATACAACATATTAAAATAACCTAAAAAATTTCCTACTATATTAAAAAAAAAAATACAAAAATAAATAAATAAATACAATCCACAGTAGCCACCCACTACCCACCATTACTACCACCACCCATTGCCCACCCCCACCATTATTGTAAACCCATGACCACCCAAAATCAACCAACCACCACTTAAATTAACCAACCACCACCAGCTGTTGTAAACACAACCCACAACAACAACCCAAAAAAACAAAACTCACAACAACCATAAAAAAAATAGAACCACTAAACACAACCCACAAAAACCACCTAAAAAAACACAACCTATAGCAACCCCCCGAAAAAACACTACCAAAACCACTGCAAGAGAAAGAATAGAGATCTAGACTATGTACGAGATGGTGGAGGGTGAGATTAAAGGGGCCTGGATGGTGAGATTGTGTCGGGAGAGATTGAGTAGAGTTCAACGGAGGTAAAGTTGGCATGTGGTGAGATCTGCTGTGGGTGGAGATCGACGACTTGTGAGAGAGGAAGAGAGTGAGAGAGAGAAGGCTAAGGATAGAGACAATCTAAGAGAAAGAGAGAGGTAGACGAGAGAGTGATATATAGATATGTGAGAGTAGAGAGAAAAATGAGAATAAAACAATGAGAGGAGAGAGAAAATGATTTTTTTTTTTTTTTTTTTTTTTTTCAAAAAGGGGCTTTTGGTTTGGTTTGGGAATGAATTTTGTTGTTGTTTCTGTTTTTTTTATTTTTATTATTTTATTATTTTTTTATTTTTATTTTATAAAATTCATTAATAAAAGAAATAATAGAAAGCAGCGTGTCGTCTTTATTCTAAACAAAACAAAGCAATGGCTCCCACTATAAAAGCCAAATGGCTCCCACTATAAAAGCCAAATTTGGCTTTTTTAGTGGGAGCCATTGCTTTGTTTTGTTTAGAATAAAGAAGACAATTTGGCATCTCCTCGTAATAAAATTTAAAAAAAAAAAAAATCCAACAATTTGGCTGGTGCGTAATCTCAATCTCGGGTGGCAAGCATAGGCCGCCAAGTTAGGTCATGTATTCTTAATAATTTTGTTCTTTGGGAAAGAATATACGTGATTAAGATGGAGTATTAGAGGATATTGGTAAGCCGTTACAGAATAAAACAAAAGCCCTATAAAAACCTCGATCCTCCATCGTACCCAATTATAGCAACATATTCATTCCATTCCTATCAACGAAAATCGAAGGAGGCAGGGGTAATGGAGATGGAAAGGAAGAAGGTTTCACATACTTCTACATCAGCCGATCAAAAGCTCCGTGGTGTTGATGCAACATCCTCGACAAAATCATCAAATGACTCAAAACCACAAACCCAAATTAGACAAGCCCGCAACGCTTGAGAAGCTCCAGACCTCGAAGAATCCTAATTCCTAAACATAACAAATCGTGCCAGATGAAGAAACTTGACTCATACGTACATGGCACTTCTCGTGATTGCGGCCGCACTTTTTGTGATTTTTCTTTTTCTTCTCATATAAGGCAGAAGTTTTACTATAGAATAATATAAGTGTACAAGTATGTGAATTTCTTTTCTTGAAACTTGAACCTAAAACCACTCAAGTTTTAACTACTTAATATGTTTGCCTGCTTTTTTTTTTCGCTGAAAAATATGTTTGCCTGCTTATAATACTTCTATAGAAGTTTCTTATATTTCAATTTTGTTGCATCTGTTCCTTTTTTTTTTTCCTAAATGGGATCGATGTTCTTGTTTGTCTTTCTTTTTTTGAGTTAGTACGTATCACTTTTATGAGTCAACTCAAGGCAAGATTAAAAGACAATAGTAGAATTGATATTTTAAGATTAAAAAAAAATATTGAAAATAAAATTATTTTTTCTACAATTCACACCCTTTATTACATATTTTGTTGCAATTTTATATGGGTCGGGTTGGCTAGCCAGGGTCTATGCTCAGCCCTACTCCTAACCAATAAAATAATGTCACTTATATAAATGTGTGAGTTAGATTCCTAATAAACACAAGAATTTAAAATAAAAAATCACTAGGTGATATCACATTTGCATAAATAGTAGCATTTTATTGGTTAAAAGGACCAGGAGGACCCTTCAGCAATTCTAATAGTGGACCTAATAATTTCTTCACTAATTCGATAATTTTTTTTTTTTTTTTAATATTTTTAAAGAAAGACTAGAATTTAAGTAGAATAAATTACATATTTATGAGAGTGTGTTCAAACAAGGTCATTTTTTCAATCTAATTACATAAATATAATATCAACATCTAAACATATTCTCCTAACAAATGATCTAGTTTATAGTAATATATATTAAGCATTGGACATAGCTATTTTAACTAGAAGATCATTTGTAGATATATCTAGGCACTAGTATCAGGTATGTCGAATATTAATATTTGATATTTGGCACACCAAACTCTAAAAAACCTCTCACATAAGATGTTTAAATGTTAAAAAATTTAGATTGATGAACAATAGCATTCCAAATTTGGAATGGTACAGATGCAAATGCAAAAACNTTCACATCTCACAGGGGATATCTTCAAAGGGTTATTGACAAGAGAATACATTAGCTGCATATATTTTGAGTAGGCCTCTCCTTATGCGCTTGGTAAAACATTAGGCAGCAAAAAAATGGCAGTATGCCATAGAAGATTTCATTTTGCTAGGCAATGACTTCTAACTATTCAAATGCACTAGTGACTCTACTTGCAGTTGCATTAGTATTTTAAATGGAGGGTCTTTCTGTGTTCTAGGAAAGTTAATGGTCCTCAAGAATTGGAACCCTGGAATGCCATTCAGTCAATGCAATTCAAGATGATATTAGTGACGTCCTTCATTTCAATCTTCTCCGGCTTCAAATAGTGATGTAGCTAAAGAAGAAAATAAGAGAAATTTAATTAATAAAAATCCATCAACTAAAAATGGGAAGAAAAAATGGGGTCAAAATGTCTCCAATATCATTATGAAACCTCCTTAGATACTATAATTTTCTAAATTTACAAAACCTCCTTAGAAACTTTCTAAATTTACCTTTATTATAAGTGATTAATCATCATGTGTTTGTAAAGCTTGATTCTTTTCAACCCTTATGGTCCGTTTGGTTGGGGTGAAACAAGAAAGATAGAAAATAGGGTAGAGAAAAGTGGAGAGAAAACTGATTTTATGGATATTTGGTTGGAGAGAGAGAGGATGGAAAATTGATAAAATCTAAATGTTTTCTCCCTTAACTCACCAAAATTCTATTTTCCCAATTTGGGGAGATAATAGAGGAGAGAGGATTAGTTGTAGTCAATGACTAAATTACCCCCTCCTTCTTTGACATGGACATGCTAATTGCTTTCTCTCTCTCTCTCTCTCTCTCTCTCTCTCTCTCTCTCTTTTTTGGGGGGGGGGGGTTTAACTAGAAGTGATTTTTTTTTTCTTCTTCTGGGCATGATTTTGCATTTTTAATAAATTTGGGTGATTGCCTTTTTTTTTTTTTTGGCGGGGGGGGGGGGGGGGGGGTAGTTGTTTGTCACTTCTTTGTTTTAATTGAGTATCATTTTTTAACAAGAGCATATGAGTAAATTTATACAAACTCATTTTTTCTATCCCTTCACTTTTTCACCTCCAACCAAATACAAATTAGGAAAACTAAAATCTTTTATATTCTCTCACTTTTCTATTTCTTCCCCATTTTCTAACCTCCTATGCATTAGGATCACATATCATTAATTCTTGTTCTACGCTTTTTGTTGTATATCTTTACTTTTTTGAAATAAATTAATTATATAATTTTTTTTTTTGAGGGACAAGATGCCTCTGCCTCGACAATGTGCCATCTTGTTGTCATTTCTATTTCTATAAGTTTACATTTCAATTTTCTCTTTAAAGAGTAGACCACATAGGGAAAAAAGAATAAAGTTTCTTTTCAAATTAGTTTGGAGAGAAACTCTTTAAACTTCTCATATATATATATATATATTTGTTTTTTTTTCTTTTTGTATAAAATTTGAAAATCTAACCGTTGTATTTCATGTTTCTTAACATGCATATCAAATTTTGTTCAAATTGGATGTTATTTACTATTCGATCAATAAACTTATTTTTTATACACAATTTTAGATTACAAAAACTTGAAATTTTAACATTTGTTTAATAACATAGTAATTGATCTTTGATTTTCTTAAAATTTTGCAAACATAAAAAATATAATAAGAATGTGCAATCCAATAGTTAGATTTTCAAAATTCATATTCATATAAAAATATATGAGGAGTTTGTAGAGTTTCTTTCTAAACTAGTTTGGAGAGATGTTCGAAAAAAAAAAAAAAAAAAAAAGGAAAGAAGGAAATACTACTTTTATAAATACATTCTAATTTTCATTTTAATGAGTAGATCACATAGCAGAAGCTCAAACAATTTACAAGCTAGTTTTTTGCAAATATAAATGCTAGTTGAGAATATCTACAGTATGCATGAAAGTTCATAAAAAAGTAATTAAACACATTAATAAATAAAAAGCTAATTAGAATTCTAGTAGAAAAGATAAATTTAACCACCATGCACCTTTGTTGCGGTGGTCACTCCACTAGTATAAATGCTTGTAGGGTGTGGTGGGCAAGGGTCGGAGTTCAAGTCTCTAGGAAGGAGTTTCACACACATATACGCTTAGATTAGGTTAGAGTAGAAATTCGATTTTGTATATATATAAAAAAAAGAGATAAATTTAATTAATTAAAAAATTTATTTAGTGAAGGTCAAATATAATGTAATAAAGAATTTGTTTAGTTTTGCATTGTTTTATTAAAAAATATAATTGGTCTTTTCTAAATAAACACAACAAATTAGCATTTTTTATGGCTCTAAACATTGAAATGTTTGATGAAAACCAAGGCCAGGGTTTAAGTCTTCAAAAGAGAGCTTCACACGTATATACACTTAGATTAGACTAGAATAGAAATTCTATCTTGTATAAAAAAAAAAAAAATTAATTAATTAAAAAATTTATTTAGTGAAGGTTGAATATAATGTAATAAGAATTTGTTTAGTTTTTCATTGTTTTATTAAAAAATATAATTGGTCTTTTCTAAATAAACACACAACAAATTATCATTTTTTATGGCTCTAAACATTGAAATATTTGATGAAAACCAGGGCTTTCAAAAGCTAATGTTGCTGCAGAGGAGGAAGTCCTAAGAATCAAATGTAATTAAATAAACATTTATTTCAGGAGACCAAAAGTAATTTAATTAGAGTTTGTTTATTGTTAAATTTCTTTGTCCAAAAAAATTAGGAATGGCAATGGGTCGGGTTCGGGCCGGGTTTTTTCCATACCCGGACCCGACCCGCGGGCCAAGACCCGTGGCCCGAACCTGGCCTGTTTACTAAGCGGATTTTTTTCCCGGGGCCCGGACCCGTCCCCACCAGCCCCGCGGGTCCCGTTAAGAAATTAGGCCCAATTCGTGGCCCAACCAAAAAAAAAAAAAAAGAATTGAAGCGTTTCTGTTTCTTTTCTTATTCTAATACATTTTCTTAGCATCCAAACAATGCACCAACAATCAAAACCTTAGCCTAGTAAAAAGAAACTGAAGAAAAAAAAAAAAAAAAAAAAACCACGTCAAACTCATATTTAACAGCTCATTTTCTCTCTCTTTCATCACATTTTCATATCAACCAAACAGAGCACAAACATCCATCGTTGTTACCTTAGAACAAGTTTTCTCATTTCTGGAACCCTAATTGTTTTCCCCAAACGCTTTTTAAGCAAAAAAAATTGCGAGAGTAATAGATTGAGACGACGAAACGACGCCGTGGAAAGGCTCTTCGTCATCTACAATGCTAAATGGCCTAGAGATTTCTAGAAGACTCAAAATTTCTCAGAGTTTTTGAGAGAGAGAGTCTTTAGAGTTTAATCTCATATTTTCAGAGACTCATTAAAACAAAAAAATTGAAACAAACAATCAAACATCTCATATTCTCAAAGACTCATATTAAAACAAAAAAAAAAAACATAAAAAAAAAAAATTAAGAGAAGTAGAGAACAGATCGGCGTTGAGAACTTGGGCCGGCGATGAGATTGAGAGTGAGTGAGAACAGATCGGCGTTGGTGAATGCTTGGAACGACGATGAGAGGCTGAGATCTTGGGCGGCGCTGCTTGGGCGGCATTGCTTGAAAGCGAGTGAGTGAGACCGTGTGAGCTGAGATTGAGAGAAAGAAAGAAACCCACCTGATCCTGTGCACATGATGGCTAGTGGTGACAGAGATCAGAGGTTGGGGAGAGTAGAGTGATGTGAGGAGAGTGAGAGCAGCCGATTGGATTGGGAGAGGAGAGTGAGGCTGCTGAAGAGTGAAAAATGAGGGATTAGGGTTAGAATATATGAATATATATAGTTAGGGTATTTTTGTAATTTTAGTTTACCGAGTTTTTAACCGGATCGGGTCTCGGGTTTTTTTGATAAAACCCGGACCCGCTTCGGCTTTTTTTTTTTTTTTTTTTTTAAATCCATACCCGACCCTATTCCTAATCGGACCGGGTAAAATCCGGGCCGGGTATCCGCGGATCGGGCAAAAATTGCCATCCCTAAAAAAAATATATAAATTGTAATTAGTTTCAACTGATATGTAACAATGTAATATTTTATAGCTCTGAAAAATTGAATCAATGCAATTATGAGTGCTACAAATTTTATGAAAAACTAATTAATAGAATTATATCCTTGTGTAGCCTATACCATCAAATTTAAGGAATACTAAACAACCATGAGGACAAATAATTTGAAATTCATTCTAAAAAATAAAATAATTTGAAACCATAGGAAGCATTATCCGCAAGCTACTATGGTGGGCTGCAATGCTACGGAGGTATCCCTGTCACACATGTTAGGACTGATGCTTATTACTCCTTCTTCCTGCATGTCAAGATGTATAAATTTAAAGCATAAACCATAGAGATTCTTCAAAAAAGAAAATTTCCTTTTCAAAATAACTAATACTTTTACCTTTGCAAGGTTTCTAAAATGTTGTAGTGTAATTTCCTGTAGGAAATAAAGCTTCAACAAGATCTGCTAAAACAATTGGGGTTGAGAGACAGCTCCATCGAACCAATCTTCACAAGAAAATTCATGAAAAGAAAAAGGATTAAACAAACTACACATATATAATCATCAACTATAAGTAAAATTTATCACAGAACATAACAACATGCACAAATGTGGTAGAATTGAAGGAATTATATATTGATGAATTAGATACACCATTTTATGTGGGTTCCAAGTTAGCTCAATTGGTAAGCGGACACTTCAGGTTGAAAATCTATCATATGCAAAAAAAAAAAGGATAAACAATTTCATGTTTCCTTTATAACTGACTTTGACAACTTCTGCTTTTAGCAGTTAATTACTAAGAAACCAAAAAAATCTTAGCATTACTAAGAAAAAACATCTATTGAAACTGAAATCTATGAAGATATCCCCTGTGAGATGTGAAAGACACCATCTTTCATAGACTCAACAAAAAAAAATTTTATTTGCATGACAGGTATCACCTTACCTATGTTGGACTTAGCCTCACTACCATGAGAGAGTGTTGGCCCAAGAAGACATCATTACAGATTTTAAGTTCTCCTACTAAGTGGACTTGTATAAAATGATGGATCTTGCTTTAGAAAGCTTTGGATTTGGACCCATTTGTTCAGTTGAGGTCCCTTGGGTCTACTGGGTTGCAAGTGATGCTCCAAAGGGGGGAAATCATAAGTTCCAAACTTAAAATTAGTTCAAGGCCTTCATGTCATGTCCCTACCAATCAACTTATTGTGACCCACTTAAACCAACTTTTCTTGAAAAAGAAAAAAAATCTTTGCAATGAACTAACGTATTGTTTGTCGGTTGTGAAAACCAAAATATATATATATATATATATATATATTGTTTGTTAGTTACTGTCTTTCGATGTTTTCCTTCTTTTCCATCGTAATCTCTTGGACTATCATCAACCAATCCAGTAAATTCCTTTAATCTTTGTATTCTTGATCCTGGCTTGCTCATGGGGCTGGGACTCCCCTGCGGCCCTGCCTAATATCAATCTTGAGAGGCTATGAAACTGATTCACAAGAATCATGCAAAATTGACAAAATACTCATTAAACTCTCTTAAAGACAAATTTTGAAACATTTCTCACTGCAGAATTCTTTCCCATATTGCAATGAATTTGTAGGGGTGCTTGGACTCCCATGCCTAAGACAATTTTGAAACATTTCACATTTCTCTCTTAAAGAATTCTTTCCTATATTTCTTAAGGAAAGAATTGTTTCATGATTGATTTTATTGTATGAGAGAGATTTAGCTAGAGAAGAGAGGGTGATGGGAACAAAGGACAAAGAATGGGTGAAGAGGGTGGGAGGGGTTGGCACCAACAAAAATGGAAAAGTGGGTTTAGTAAGGCTAACAATGTCAACAGAGTTAAATTGGTCATGTGCATCTCACACGTTCAGGACATGTGTCACTTTATAATATTGACACCTGACTACTTTGGAGGAATTTGCTCCAAACCAGTTTGTATATAAACTGTGTCCATTGCATATTGTGGCATGCTGCTAAGCAATTGATAAATGCAAGAGTAGAAAGCTAACAAAATTCTGAAGTAGAAACTACATAAGATGCTCTGGTGATCTCTACACAGATCAGACACTACGTTTTAATAAAACAGAATTCCAAAATAACAACGACAAACCAATGGTGATTCTAAAAGTGCACAATTGATTAATGACTAACATTCACCATCATATAGAAAAATAGCAGCTAAAAACCATAAGATATCCTTCTGAATGTAAGAGTGATATTAGGGATATTACAAATTTTACTACATGAGTCTTACAATTTAACATGTTACCTATATATTTTATCACGTCAGTTTATTAGGAGGCACATTTTGGTGAATTGGTGTTGTATGTGCCATCGGAATGAGAAAACTATAAATCATCTTCTCCTTCATTGTCCAGTAGCTCACTCTCTATGAGTTTATGTGTTTCAGATCTTTGGGACACAATGGGTCATGCTAGGCTCTGTGGAAAGCTTGGTGTATTGTTGGAGTTTTTGGCTGGAAAAATTTAATTCAGACATATGGAATTTGGTTCCTGGTTGTTTGATGTGTATTGTTTGGACGAAAAGAAATCAGCGCTCTTTTGAGGATACCGAGAAATCCTTGGTTCAATTACAAGCTTTATGTCAAAAGACTTTATTTGATTGGTCTAGGTGTTGAGGCTTCTCGAAATGCTCCACTATCTTAGAGTTTATTTCTTCTCTTAGTATTGCTCTTTAAGTTTTTTCTTGTTTTTTGTTGCTGTTTGTTTGTTGTTGCTTTTCCTTGTGTTCACAATCATGAACACCTTGCTTTCATCTGTTTTTTAGTTTGTTTTAATAATATTCTTATTACCTATCAAAAAAAAAATTTATCACATCAGTTTATAAGCTTTTGTAGTAAATTTTGAAATTCTTTTAGCATTTTTTGAAGATAAATTAGGTCAAACTCCTTTCCTATATATTTTACCAGTTGTACTAGGAAAAAAAAAAGCCTACAATATAAGGCAGGTTGAAGTCACATGATGCATTAAAATCTTCATAACAAACTTATTTAGACAACCACAGTCTAATTGGTCCTAGGTTGAGAGAACTTGATGGGACTAACAGGGAAGTGTTTGATCCACTAACTATCCATAATTGGTAAACTAAAACCACAAATATACCTACAAAAAACATGGAAGATGAACAGTAATGCCATGCAACAAAAATTACATTAATAATTTAGGCAAGAAATGCATAAAAAAGGCTCAGTCCAACTTTGCTTTCTTTTCTTTCAATTACATTAGGATATTTGCAATCCATTTGAGTTGAGACTAATTATCACGAATGCACACAATAGTCGACAAACTATGCCCATTGCGGCAACCCAAAGGGAATTGAATTTAAACCTGTAATCCCACTTGTTTTGGAGAAAACAAAGTATAAAGTAAGATGAAAAATATTATAACAAAACTGATCCTATCACCAAATTAAAACAAAGCCATTGCTAACTAAAAAAGATAAATATTGATAACAGCAGGGCTTTCTATACACTCAAATTAGAATGTTGCAGACATAAATTAGGCTCAGCCTTGTAAGAACATTAATAGTAAAACATTTGCACATGAGAGATAGAGCATATCTTAAAAAGTTAAGCCTAATTCATTATTCCTGACGGGTTTCTGTTCCAAGACAAGAAGGCTGGGTCCCCAAGAGGCCTGCATAAAAAGCAATTACAAATTCAGACTCAACTTAACAAATGACCTATGCTTTACAATTCAAGGAACCATTCTAATCATCAATGTATGAACCAGGGTGGAATCAAATTTGATTTTCTTTATAAATGTAAAAGAAGAAATAGTGGAACATGCCAGGGCAGATAAAGCTACAAGTTCAACATTGACTAGGCTATGAATCACACAGAGTAAGTGCCTGTTTTCAACAAGACCAATAAAATGACAGGATTGACATCTTACAAGAACCAGCTAAGTTTTATACTTGCATCTTATTTGTGGGACCCTTCAGGTGTTGGAACCTAGATCTGGGTGGGTACACCTTTGAAGAAATTGAGTAAGAGGACGATTCCACGAAATTTTTGCATGCCATCCCCCAAAATCCGGAAAAGTACACAAGGAGGTACAAGTACTAATATGGGTTGATAAATACCAGAAGCTTATCAACATTGATGGATGTCTAATATTTGGGAGGACTTGGTATTTAAACATGCTGCTATTAGCCTAAAAAAATCTAAACGGCAGTTTAAGCAACTATATATTCTCCATTATACAAAATTAAATCAGAAATTGCTTTAACAAAAACAGGAACTAGTTTCAGCTGAGCATAGTGACTAATAAAATTTTTGAACCATTTCCTCACCTTGGCTTGATCACATAGAGAAGTATGAAGCCAATAGCCAAGAACATGCAGAATCCACCAACAGTAAGATATGCTATTCCTAAAAAATCATTTTTGCCGCCAATCCAGCTTGTGGTTGAAAGAACCAGCCTCTTTCTGCCACCAAAACTATAGGTGTTGTAGTTGTTCTGTATAACTACTGTTATTTCCTCATTAGCTTCAAGGTCTGTCTCTATCTTCCCATATAGTTTTCTAAAAGTTGGCAGTGCCGCAGTTCGCATCCAAACTATAAGATCCTCTTGTTCACTCAACTGTTACATGCAGAACCAATCAAAATTATATCTTCTTTTGCAAATAAAAGAAACTAATACAAAATAAGAGAACAATGACATAACCAGGAAAAAGGGATAACGAAAAAGGAAAAAAATAAAATAAAATAAAAATTGGGGGTGGGGATATGAAAAGATGCAACAAGCAAGGAAGAAGATGAAGATGTATTACAGGTATGCTCGCGTTTAGTTTGGCACCCCCAATCAAACCTCCACTCTGAAAATTTTTTGGATAGACATCAGAGCCAAATTTATGCTCTTGGTCACTTTTCCAAGCTATGTTCTTTTTGCTGACATTTAGCACCTTGTTTTTCATTGAAAACCCATATGTGTCATTAAACAAACTCCATGCAATAAGGCCACAAGGAACAATTGGAGAGTTATTTCCTGTTGTAGCTTCAGGTTTACAGTTACTTATATCAAGTTCGCCTGCTTTGCTCCGCAATTGTGTATCACTTCTACTCTTAACATATCTGTAAACAGTAATTCACATCCAAGATAAGGTCCAAATTATTTCAGAAAAAGAAAAAATAAACAGTTAATTATGAGTGCAAGATGTTTAAAGTTTTAATTCCTATAATACCTCCAAGCGCATTAACTGGATAAAATAAATAAAATATTAAAAAAAAATTTATCACATCAGTTTATAAGCTTTTGTAGTAAATTTTGAAATTCTTTTAGCATTTTTTGAAGATAAATTAGGTCAAACTCCTTTCCTATATATTTTACCAGTTGTACTAGGAAAAAAAAAAAGCCTACAATATAAGGCAGGTTGAAGTCACATGATGCATTAAAATCTTCATAACAAACTTATTTAGACAACCACAGTCTAATTGGTCCTAGGTTGAGAGAACTTGATGGGACTAACAGGGAAGTGTTTAATCCACTAACTATCCATAATTGGTAAACTGAAACCACAAATATACCTACAAAAAACATGGAAGATGAACAGTAATGCCATGCAACAAAAATTACATTAGTAATTTAGGCAAGAAATCCATAAAAAGGCTCAGTCCAACTTTGCTTTCTTTTCTTTCAATTACATTAGGATATTTGCAATCCATTTGAGTTGAGACTAATTATCACGAATGCACACAATAGTCGACAAACTATGCCCATTGCAGCAACCCAAAGGGAATTGAATTTAAACCTGTAATCCCACTTGTTTTGGAGAAAACAAAGTATAAATTAAGATGAAAAATATTATAACAAAACTGATCCTATCACCAAATTAAAACAAATCCATTGCTAACTAAAAAAGATAAATATTGATAACAGCAGGGCTTTCTATACACTCAAATTAGAATGTTGCAGACATAAATTAGGCTCAGCCTTGAAAGAACATTAATAGTAAAACATTTGCACATGAGAGATAGAGCATATCTTAAAAAGTTAAGCCTAATTCATTATTCCTGACGGGTTTCTGTTCCAAGACAAGAAGGCTGGGTCCCCAAGAGGCCTGCATAAAAAGCAATTACAAATTCAGACTCAACTTAACAAATGACCTATGCTTTACAATTCAAGGAACCATTCTAATCATCAATGTATGAACCAGGGTGGAATCAAATTTGATTTTCTTTATAAATGTAAAAGAAGAAATAGTGGAACATGCCAGGGCAGATAAAGCTACATGTTCAACATTGACTAGGCTATGAATCACACAGAGTAAGTGCCTGTTTTCAACAAGACCAATAAAATGACAGGATTGACACATTACAAGAACCAGCTTAAGTTTTATACTTGTATCTTATTTTTGGGACCCTTCAGGTGTTGGAACCTAGATCTGGGTGGGTACACCTTTGAAGAAATTGAGTAAGAGGACGATTCCACAAAATTTTTGCATGCCATCCCCCAAAATCCAGAAAAGTACACAAGGAGGTACAAGTACTAATATGGGTTGATAAATACCAGAAGCGTATCAACATTGATGGACGTCTAAAATTTGGGAGGACTTGGTATTTAAACATGCTGCTATTAGCCTAAAAAAATCTAAACGGCAGTTTAAGCAACTATATATTCTCCATTATACAAAATTAAATCAGAAATTTCTTTAACAAAAACAAGAACTAGTTTCAGCTGAGCATAGTGACTAATAAAATTTTTGAACCATTTCCTCACCTTGGCTTGATCACATAGAGAAGTATGAAGCCAATAGCCAAGAACATGCAGAATCCACCAACAGTAAGATATGCTATTCCTAAAAAATCATTTTTGCCGCCAATCCAGCTTGTGGTTGAAAGAACCAGCCTCTTTCTGCCACCAAAACTATAGGTGTTGTAGTTGTTCTGTATAACTACTGTTATTTCATCATTAGCTTCAAGGTCTGTCTCTATCTTCCCATATAGTTTTCTAAAAGTTGGCAGTGCCGCAGTTCGCATCCAAACTATAAGATCCTCTTGTTCACTCAACTGTTACATGCAGAACCAATCAAAATTATATCTTCTTTTGCAAATAAAAGCATATAATACAAAATAAGAGAACAATGACATAACCAGGAAAAAGGGATAACGAAAAACGAAAAAAATAAAATAAAATAAAAATTGGGGGTGGGGATATGAAAAGATGCAACAAGCAAGGAAGAAGATGAAGATGTATTACAGGTATGCTCGCATTTAGTTTGGCACCCCCAATCAAACCTCCACTCTGAAAATTTTTTGGATAGACATCAGAGCCAAATTTATGCTCTTGGTCACTTTTCCAAGCTATGTTCTTTTTGCTGACATTTAGCACCTTGTTTTTCATTGAAAACCCATATGTGTCATTAAACAAACTCCATGCAATAAGGCCACAAGGAACAATTGGAGAGTTATTTCCTGTTGTAGCTTCAGGTTTACAGTTACTTATATCAAGTTCGCCTGCTTTGCTCCGCAATTGTGTATCACTTCTACTCTTAACATATCTGTAAACAGTAATTCACATCCAAGATAAGGTCCAAATTATTTCAGAAAAAGAAAAAATAAACAGTTAATTATGAGTGCAAGATGTTTAAAGTTTTAATTCCTATAATACCTCCAAGCGCATTAACTGGATAAAATAAATAAAATATTTGCTCAGCGATTTTAACATACCGACGATGATTCTGATAGAAGTTATCAAGCTGATAATAGACATAGACGGGACCTTTCATTCGCTTTGGAACCTGCACAATATCCAATTAATGCACTCATTTAGTAGTAGATAATAAGGCATAATGTGTAAAGCAAAACCAAAGCGTAAGCTACATCATACACATGAGTGGTGAAGGAAATGAAAACTAACAGTGAAATTCTTAGTACACGTCTTGTTAGTGATACTACTTTGAATATAGGCAAGCTGATCGCTGCTAAAAATAGGAGGAACACATTCTTGATCGTAGCGGTGCACAATTTCCACAACCTGCAAGACAAAGAAAGCGTAGTTTCCTCATGCTCAAAGCTCAATATCAGTTTTATTGCTATTGCTAACAGTACTAGATTTTGATGCAAAATAATGAATAAATAAAAAGGATTAGAAATATTTTACACGTTGTGATGCAAATAAAGAAGCAAGGCCTATTGGTATGAAGACAATGCCAACAGCGACGAAAGTTGCAATGACCTGAAAACCAAATTTGTAACAAATAAATAAGTAGCTGATGAATGTAAAGAAACATAAGTGAAACAAAAAGCTCTAGCAATGTAAAATTGAATAAATAAATAAATAAAGATTAAAGAGATATATTTGTTCAGCTATACCCATCCTGGTGTTAAAATTGGTTTGCAAGCAGGAAGCTCTTGCTGTGTGAACCTAGAATCTGCAGTAAACAAAACAATACCATCCATCATTTAACTATATAAATTAAAATAAAAAACATTTCCTGACAGAATCTTACAACATTTCACAACAACTCAATACAAGGTTGTTGTTAAGAATGTTGTGAAATTTTGTTTTGTACATAGATTAAAACCGTATTTTACTTTGATCTCTTAAAAAACCAAACTTTAAGGTTTAAAACCCAATCTTAGAAAATATTGTTCAGAATCCAACATCTGGGTCCTTGAGATTTTAATGGCAAAGACAAAAACTTTTTGATTAAAAAAAAAAACAAAAACAAAAACAAAAACCCATCAACATAAATGGCTCATCAAATTCTACATTAGATTATATTACTCCAAAAACAAAATGTGTGGAAATGAGAATAGAGAAAAACATGGGTAAAGATGAATGGCATTGCGGGCATAGATAGAATAGGAATACTCAGAAATCACAATGTGTAATGTAATGAAGATCAGGATGCATTGCATTTCTAACAATGGAAAAAAAGAAAGGAAAAGAAATACAGACATTTGGGTTTCTTGGAAATCCTCTTGGATGAATCTGAAGTCCCAAGTTGGGGGCCCCCAGAGCTGCTGGCTGCTCCTCTGCTAGACATCTTCACACAAACACACACACACACACACACACAAACCCCGACACCACACGGTGTAGGAAAACAATAATAATATGATATAAATCGCTGCTCTGTTTTTTGGGTTAAATTTTAAGAAGAAACTTTTTGTTTAGGTAAGGGTGGGTGAAATGTAATTTTGTTTTTCTTTTTTTTTTGGGTATGTTTGATAAAAATTACAAAAATATAATATAAAAAAAATGAAAAGAGCAAAATTAGATTGAATTAGGTTGATTAGTTCTAGAACTACAACTATTATTATAACCTCTTTTTAATTATTTTACGTGGCAAATTACAATCGATTCCTTGTTATTTTCACACAGATTTTTTTTTTTTTTCAACCGCTCACATTTTACCGCATTGTAGAATGGTAGTGGAGTATTTTGGGATTGGATGTGGTGTGAAAAACGGTTTGGGAAAGAGGAGGGAGGAAAGGAGAACCGCAAATTAGCAAAAGAGTTGTTTGTTTGTTTGTTGGTTGCACTTTAGCACAATGCACTAGCGGAACTACCGGTCCTTTTTACTCACTTTCCCTGTGGATAGACCGTTTGGAATGGATCACGTGACATGCGACCCACACTATGGCCCTTTTTTACATTTTTTTGGTTGTACCTACAAAAACGAATTTTTAAATTTTTATTTAAAAAAAATTGGTTGTACAAAAATATTCACAAAAAGCAGCAAGGTAAGGGCCACACTAATATACAGTCGCCAGTCGGCAGTTTAGATACTGCCTATGATGGGCCCTATGATATACGTCTTTGAAATTTACTATAAAGACTTAAAATTTCAATTTTTTTATGTCTCTTTCTCGCAATAGATTTGTCAATGTTATTCATCAAATCTTTAACATGACAAATAATCTCTCTCTCCAAGATAGCAAGTCCAACGTTTATGTCTAACGTCCAACGTTTTTTTGTGGATCCTATGTACTGTTCACGGAACCCACAAATATTTTTTTTTTTTTTTTTACAAAAACATTTTTAAAACTAGGTCTCACGATACTATTTACGCATTTAAACATTATTTTGCTACAATATTTTCAGTTTTCAGCAATAAGCAATATCCAAACAGACCTTAAGTAAAATTGTAATGCATTTGATAAAGTAGATTATGTTATTCGCTTTAAAATTTATTTTATTTTTGTCATATTATCATTTTCAATTGTAGATAGTTTTTCTTTTATTTTTTAATTTTTTAAAAAATTATAAATCTACATTAGAAATATCATTCTTGATATGAAAAACTTAAAGGAAAAAAAAATGAGAGAAGAGTAGAGAAGCTGAATTTTTTTTTTTTTTTTTTGAGAAATAATTACAACATGCTGCTAACCCCACAGCTCGAACCATTTTCTCCCTAAACCTCTAAGCACTTTATGCATAGAAAAGTGCCAATTTAGCTACAAAGTTTTTGGTATCAAATAGAAAAGTTGAATTGAATCTCATATAAGATCTCTAAATAAATTTGTTATTAAGAATATAAGATAAAACTTATATATAAAATCTTTCAAAAAAAAGAGTTATAACATAATGAAATAATACAACTGAAATATAGTTTTTCAAATTAAAAATTTTAAAATTATAATTAAAATCAATCATATTAAAAAAAGCAAACTAAGTGAATTAGTCATATTTTCAATTGAAATCTAGACGTTAGAAAATTTTATTTAAAATTTAATTAGTAATTTCATATTAAAAAGTAAGAAAAATGAATACTTTTAATACATATACGTGTGTGTAGGGACTCAATTTGGATTGGACCCAGAGTATGAGTGGGTTTTCAGCCCAACAAGCCCAAACAATAAATTTGTAGAGAGTGGATCGAAGGTTTAGGCGCTGGCCGGCGTTCACGAAGCATAAACCCTCTTCTTTTGTTGAAAAATGCTTAGAACCATTTACAACTGGGGGATGCTCCTCGGCCTAGCCGAGGAAGCCTTTTTCTCCCCCCCCCCCCCC
>NW_027069838.1:142193-160445 GCF_002906115.3 Quercus suber
CAAAGGAAAGAGTGCAGCAGGATTTTGAGGGGGGCTATTGTGGGGCCCGTGGCGCTGATAGCCTCAGCCCATCGTGTAGTAGGCCCAAGGCCCACGCGAGAAGGATGACCACTCAAGGCTAAATTAGAGAGACTCTTTTTTTGGATCCACGCCGAGGACCTCTTCGTTCTGCATAGTAAGGATAACTTTGGGAAGGGACAAGCCCAAGCAAGCTGTCATATCTACACTTAATGCCTTCACCTAACCCCTCTGGCCGCATTAATGGGGATGCACCCCTTAGCAGGCGACGTTGATCAGTGTGAACCACTTGAGTGTTGATAAGGCCTCTGATGGGACGACGGTCAGAAGAAAGGCGAATGGATGATCAAAAGATGGAAGAAGAGATAGGACAAGGAAGACTATATAAAGAGGAGCCAGTAAAGTAAAAGGAGGAGGAAAGGGGGGGGGGGGGAGAAAAAGGCCTGCCGAGGAGCATCCCCCAGTTGTAAATGGTTCTAAGCATTTTTCAACAAAAGAAGAGGGTTTATCTTGTGAACGCCGGCCAGCGCCTAAACCTTCGATCCACTCTCTACAAATTTATTGTTTGGGCTTGTTGGGCTGAAAACCCACTCATACTCTGGGTCCAATCCAAATTGAGTCCCTACACACACGTATATGTATTAAAAGTATTCATTTTTCTTACTTTTTAATATGAAATTACTAATTAAATTTTAAATAAATTTTCTAACGTCTAGATTTCAATTGAAAATATGACTAATTCACTTAGTTTGCTTTTTTTTTTTTTTTTTTTTAATATGATTGATTTTAATTATAATTTTAAAATTTTTAATTTGAAAAACTATATTTCAGTTGTATTATTTCATTATGTTATAACTCTTTTTTTTGAAAGATTTTATATATAAGTTTTATCTTATATTCTTAATAACAAATTTATTTAGAGATCTTATATGAGATTCAATTCAACTTTTCTATTTGATACCAAAAACTTTGTAGCTAAATTGGCACTTTTCTATGCATAAAGTGCTTAGAGGTTTAGGGAGAAAATGGTTCGAGTTGTGGGGTTAGCAGCATGTTTGTAATTATTTCTCAAAAAAAAAAAAAAAAAAAAAAAAAAAAAAAAAAAAGCTAAACTAAATGGATATATACATTTTTTTTATATAAGTATATACATTATCTACAAAACAGGATCACTCTCCAGATGGTTTTGGATGAAATAATTTACTCATTACACCCTTAGATTTTTTTGTGATTAAAAAATGTAGTAATCCTAAATTATAATGGATTCAAATTACTAACTTTTACAAAAAGAAAAAAAAAAAAAGAAAAAAAAAAGAAAAAGAAAAAAGAAAAAAAGAAGAGCATCTTAGCATTTAATTATAACAATCTTCTCATTCATATAATATAGACCATGCATTAATCTTATTGAGGAAGATGATCCACCTTCCATTCAAATATAATTTTGTTCAGTGAAAAAAAGAACGAGAATTTGTTGTAATATACTAGTATTTAAGAATATTTATAACATCAAGTAATTATTAACAAAGCTCCCTCTATATTTTTGGTCCAGTAACATGCCTTTTAGAGGGCTGCGGCTTGACATCTGGTTTTGGCGCTGGTGGAGCTTCTTCACTTGGGATAGGTACGTTCTTTGCCTGTAACAATTAATGACATGATGTGAGAAACAATAGGGACCCATATCCTGAAAGAGTTGTGACAGTTACACACTGTATGGAGGACATACAGTTGAAATCGTGTTTTGAGAGTGTGTGACAGTGTGCAACTCAAAATGTGCAACAACAATTAGTGATCTTGAAACTTGTATCAATCGGGACAATTAATAGTTACGCAGTATTATAGGTTAAAAGTGTAGTAACATACCAAGCTTTTGAATTGGAGACCATAGAACAATTGAATGTATCTTTGCTTTGCCAGTTTCTTCTCCTTGTTCAGTTGTCTCCAGAAACTATAAATGCTCGCCATATTCAGCACCTTGTTTGCGTATATCTTCCAGGTGTAGCTACAAAGAGAGAAAATAATTCAGATTTCATATGATATAATTAATGAATCCTCACAAACTGATAAA
Source organism: Quercus suber (assembly GCF_002906115.3). NCBI lineage: Eukaryota > Viridiplantae > Streptophyta > Magnoliopsida > Fagales > Fagaceae > Quercus > Quercus suber. Next base: position 144,277 of record NW_027069838.1, read on the forward strand.
AGTGAGGCCTAATGAATGAAAATAGTCTGAAGTTGGAAAGCTATGAAATACTCAGTTTTGTTTTTACCATTCATTTATACGTTGCAAACCGGCTGTTGAAAACTTGGTCCAGTATGTGGCATCCACCTTGCACTTGTCAAAGAAATCCGCAATTTTCTTACTTGATTCATCTCCATTGTTGGGATCAATATGAAAACCTGAGACCCCATCAACAATGATTTCAGCTGGGCCACCTTGATTGGTTGCAAAGGTGGGTAATCCACAGTTCATTGCTTCAATGACAGTTAGACCAAATGCTTCATACAGAGCAGGTTGCACAAAAGCTCCCTTTGAGTCAGCAATGCAGCGGTATAGTTCTCCATTGCGTTGCCTATCAGTCTGTGCTGCAATCCATCTTATCTGACCCTTAAGTTGGTATTTTTCTATCAATGCATGCATTTTCTTAATTTCAGAAATTTCTTCTCTATCCTTTGATTTGGAAGCATCGAAGAAGCCCCCAACCACAACAAGGTTAACCAGATTTCTCAGCCTCTTGTTTTTCCCATACCACTCAGTTAATCCAGTAATGTTCTTCACAACATCAAGCCTTGCCATCGAGAAGATGATAGGTTTCTTCTTGTCTGCTAGATATCCACTGTTTTCGAATAAAGTTCATAGAAGATGTCAGGCAATTTCACAAATTTCATGATCCATAGTAATAGCAGTAAAAAAGTACATGCATGTTTTGAGGCTCCAGAACTTACATGTGTTCATTGTTATCATCTTTACTATACAGTAATTCTTCAATGGCAGGGTGAAATGATGTGAGTCGTCTTTGTCTCTCAATGTAAGGGAAATAGATGGACTGATCAGCCCCTGGTGCAGCAATGTTGAACTTTGGATCAAATACGTTGATGCCTGAAACTACTCTGCAAAGCCCCGGGAGTGTAAATGCTGTATGGCTTTCATACTGTCCAGGTCTGTCTTTGCTGCAAGAACAATCAAATTCATATGAAACAAACTTAATTGCACTTATACATCAAATAGTTCTTTCCTTTTTTTTGTATGTGCATTTATTACTAGTTATATTCCATACATATTGAATTTTGCAAAAAAAATCTGAAATTTTTATCTGACTTGATTCTGAAAACTTGTGCTTCTATATCATTCTAATTCTTTGGCAAGCCTGTTATATTCTTCAAGTTCTATTAAATATATATAGCTTTGTGTGTAGTTCTCTAACCTTCCTGCAATTTCCTGGTATGTGCTGGCTATGACGAAATCTGTTGCATTCATTGCAATTGTATCAGCAATGAATTGGCATGAGAAATGATACTTGGGATCTAATTCCTTCCATCTGATGTCTGAATCTTCATACTTAGTCTTCTCTAAAGCATGCGCAATAGTTCCCTGGTTTTTAAGAGCACTAGTTTAGAAAATATAACAGAGAAAATTTATAGCTGAAGAAACTGATGAAGAAAAGACACCTGAGTGACCCCAAGTTTACTAGCCATGAGAGTTGCCACCAAATTCCCATCAGTATAATTTCCGATGATAAGATCTGGCTTCCCTTCCAGGTGGTCAAGGACTTTGGTTGTAGCATCCTGTTAATATAAAAGTGTTAGAAAGGGTTAAATGATTAAATCCACCGTTTATTTTTAGTTTAAGCTTTTTGGACAAGTAATAGATTATTAAAAAAAATTAATAATTGATAGGAACTAAATCCCACTAAAAATGTCATTATAGGAAATTTTAAATCATGTTTTCAAAGATAGATGGAATACATACCTGACTGAACTTCTCAAGATAGGGATAAATATCAAAACGAGAAACCCATCTGCGGAGGACTCCATTCTGTGTCTGAAAAGGCACCCTAAGAATGTGGGAGTGCTTGGTACCATTGATTGCTTCCACCTCCTGGTTACACTTTGTTCCCCGAGCATCTGGTATGAGCCGCGTGACCTGTCATCATCAATAGCATGATTACATGATGCTTCCAAAATAAACTGCTGTAACTGAGATATCATTCCTGGCTCCTTATAAAACTCACCACAACAATTTGAGGCTTCGCATTAAGCCCTTGTTGCTTAATTCTCAGGAGCAATTCTTCTTCAAGAGCTTTTACTTGATCCAGAATGTAAACCACCTGTTTTTAAGTGTAGAGGAAGAGCAATGTCAGCTTACAAATTAGTGTTAATTACTGCAGGCAGACTATTTTGATTTTTAAGGCCAAGTAAAAAACTTGTACCTGCCCACCAGTGTCTGGCAAACCTAGAACATCTGATTGACCAAAGTAGCCATGAGGAGAGAAAATTACAACATTGAATATTGTAGGAAGCCTGCTAAATAACTTCTCCATATTAATTGGATCGGGTGCTTGGAGTACTTCTGAGAGTGTTCTCATTGTCTCCTTTACTCTTTGTGCAGTATCTCCCCAACCTTTCTCAAAGCCCCACTGCTTAAACCTGTAAAGGAATTTGATTTATCAGATAGCAATTCTTCAGCATCTGATAACAAAATTTAGTATTAGATAGATCACCTTAGCTCAAAATCTGGATATGGAGTGTCCTTGGGAAGTGCTGATAGGAACACCTCAGCTACTATCAGTGCCATCTGAAGCTTCAAAGCAGTATCAATGGTGCTATTTATCATAAGATCCTATAAATTTAAAATTACCATAAGTATTCAGAACCATTTAATAGATGTTACAGTGGCAAATTCAACAATGTTTTTGGATAATATTTTCTTTAAATGATCGAATGCTGTCTTTCCCATACATCTCCTAGATGATTCAGTGATAATAAGTAGTCCACAAGTGGCTGTGAATTCTCCAATTTCTGGCTAAGCGTTGAAGTTATGAACTTTGAAACAAGGGCGACTCCATTTCCAATTGAAGAAGATAGGGTTAAGCGAGGCATAGAATAGTCCAGTGCTGCGAAATCCACTTCCAAAGCACTCTGATCATTTGCCCTGCAACATAAAACAGAGTTATTATTACACAGCCTTTGAGCTATAAGCTTGGATACAACGCTGGTTATAAGCCGGGAAATATACACATGTAATACAGATGATCAAAAACATGTGAAGTGCATGAGAGGCTAGCAATTTGTTCATTGAAATAATGGGCGAAGTTCTTTTCCCTGTGGTACTGTTCCACTTTTATTTGATTTACTAAAACAAATCCAAAAATTCTAGGAATATGATTAAAAGAAAAAAGACTCAGTCAAGTCGTTAGATAGATATATAAGTATTTTAGAAACAGGGAATTTAAATTTAGCTAGTGCTATGCCATGAAGCAAGCAATCAGGACTAAATGAAGAGAGAAAACATACCATCTTTCATCATAGATCATTTCTTTACATTTCAAGAAATCTGTAATGGTGATTCCCTCAACCGATAAATCATCAGCGCTAACTTTGACATATTCCCAAAATCCAGGATTTGGTCTTATGGCAAAGGCAACATAAGGTGGTATAACAATCGCTTCCTGAAAAAAAAATAGCATGTTGATATCAACAAGCCAATCATCTTGGTTTCACAATGTTAGCCAAAAAGGAAAAAAAAAAAAGTGAATGTCAAAGAAAAACAAGAACCTGTGTAGAACACAATATGTAACCAAGCAATCCCTCCAGGACCTGAGTTCTGTCATTCTTGTCATCAATGGCTTTCTCCATTTCTTCCATTAGATGGGTCAGTTTCATTGTCCTCCTTCCCTTTTCGATATACTTAGCAAAGCACCTCTTCATATGGTAACGACTCTGCTTCAAGGCTTCGGGCAAGCTATCAGTTATTGACTCGGAACGCTTTAATAAGACTGCTGCAGCTGAAGCCATTTCAGAAGACAAGTTGTTAAGGTTTTGAATTGTGGAAATCAATTACCAGTTTGGCTTGGTCAGTGGATAGGATTCTGCTTTTATAGTCTATGGAGCTAGGATTTTTTTTGTATTTTATGCATGGCTAGCTTGTCCATCATGATAGCTTGCTTTGAGTTTCGTCAACGTTTTGGATTTTTAACTTCTCCAGCTGTAAAAGAAGGGTGCATTGGTGCAAGAAGAAAGAAAGAACATTTCACAAAGAGAGGGTAGGAAAAGAAAAGAATGTATCTGTAGGAAGAGATTCTTAGTTAGAAAGCAAAGCTACCCTGGAAATTATTTTTCACGCGAAAACACTGGGTAATGGGTAATCATTCTTTCCTTATTTCTCTGTCTGAATGTCTGATGTTGTTTGTGAACATAGGAAAGAATATGAAAAATTGTCATTTCTAATTCTAAGGCAGCACCGTATCTTGTATCATTGCAGACCTTTATATGTCATTTGCTACGAGGGTAATGTTTTGGAATTTTTAAGAATGTGTTTGGTTGCAAATCATGCTAAGGAATCAGATGCCAAGAAATTTAGATTCTCAAGTTTAAAGAAAATTGTATTTTTTATAAATTGATAATTTTAACAATTTTTTCTTATCATTTAAGCAATTAAAATAAAATATAAAACACATCATCAATATATTTTCTCTTGTCTTTATCTTTTCTCGCCAAAATAATATAAACAAGATAGACAATTCTGTTGATATATTTTTTAACAAAGTTCTATTTAGGTTTCGCGTGTGGGGAAAAAAAAAAGTTTAAAGGGGAGCCTCCATTATTGCCAAATATTCACTTTTGCTATTATGTGTATGTTGCTCAACAAATTATTAATAGTTTATATTTTGTTTTTCATTATTTATTTAGAGGAAGTTTTTCTTTTTAAGGACTTAGGAGTTCACATTCAAATCTAAAAATAGAATGAGAAAAATAAATAATTCATTTAAGATTCTTGAGAATAAACCAAATATTATCATCTCACATCCCTAGGAATTTTAAGAGATTCCCAATGAAACTAAATATAGAAATAACTACATTCCTAGGCATCTAGATTGCAAGGAATCACATTTCTAGGAATCTACAATCTAAATGCCAGGAATAATGTGGATTCTCCCGTACTAAATGCTACATTAAGGTTGGAATTCTCCATGTTGGATTTTAACTCAACTGGTTCACGTCAACTTCTTCCTTGGGTCAAAGTGGTTCATTATGCACCCATTCAAGGCAGCCTAGCTAGGCTATGTGGAATTATGAGATGGATTCAAAGGAAAGGATGAAGTTGATTAATTTGAAGTAAATTGGATATGTAAAAATAAAATTTAGACTTTGCCTTCAATGGGGATTTTCTCTTGGATCTTCATTTCATCAATGACCTTTTCCTCACTTTGTTGTACATTGTCTATTGGGATATGTTCTTTTCACGTGAAATCAAGAAAACATTAGTATCATTCCCAAAAGTTCATTCTTTATTTCGTCCTTCAATGGGGATTTTCTCTTGGATCTTCATTTCATCAATGACCTTTTCCTCACTTTGTTGTACATTGTCTATTGGGATATGTTCTTTTCACGTGAAATCAAGAAAACATTAGTATCATTCCCAAAAGTTCATTCTTTATTTCGCTTTTTGATAGTACCAGAAGTTCTTTCTAATCTGTGCATATGGAATTAACAATTTTTTTTTTCATTGTATTATAAACAAGGACAAAGCTAGTAGGTCAGAAAAAACACGCTATGTTTCGGATGCATAAGTCCTCTCTCTCACATAAAAGTAGACCCCACATTTGTGGGATTCACCCTCATGTAAGAGAGAGGACTCATGAATCCGATACATGATATACCTCCTTGGGGGTTGAGCGGGGGCAATTGCTACTCGGCCCCACCCAAACCCCACCTTCTATACTTCATGGTTTTTGTTAGTTTTCGTTTTAGGTTTTCATGTTCTTAACTTTATTCGAATACAATTTACATCTGCTAACTTTATTCAAGAATTATTTTGGTCTTTTATCTTACTCATTATATTCTCATAACTTTGCCCAAAAATCACTTTAGTCTTTTAAGTTTGAAATTTATCGGTTTCTCAAAAAGTTTGAATTTGGTCATTTTAATCTAGTAACTTTACCCAAAAATACTCAAAACTACCAACTTATAAGACTAAAATTATTTTTAGGTAAAATTAACAATTTCATACTTAAAAGACTAAAATGATTTTGGGGTAAAGTTATTAGACTAACGTGACCAACTTTAAACTAAAAGCTCTAAAATGATTTTTGAACAAAGTTAATGGTGTTCATTGTATTTTTGCCAAAATGTTTTCATTAGATAAGCTTTATATGTAAAACTTAATAGAAAAATGTAAAAGTTTTCCTTTTTTATTTTTTTTTCATTTTCTTTAAATATGTTTTATATGTCAAGCTTAATTGAAAAATGTGAAAGACAAAAGGTTTCTACTTAGTATTTTTTATTTTTTTTAAAAGCTATAAAAAAAAAAGGATTTAAAAAAATAGATAATAAAGAAGCAAACGTTTTTTAATTCAAGATTTTTAAAACAAAAATTACCCCCAAAATTTTTTTTCCCTTTAAAAGGGTGAAGAGGTCAATTTTTAATAAAAATAATATTTATTTATTTATATTTTTATAAAATGAATGTATGAGTCATAAAACTTAAAAATATTTAATAAACTCCATAATTTGATATTCGTTCTAAGTTGAACTCTAAAGTTATAGATATACAAATGGTTACAAATATGACTTAAAATTGTTACAACATTAATTTTATAATTTAACAAAAATTAACAAAAGTTAACCTTAAGGTTTATCTAGTAAGTAAAAATCGTTGCAATATATTATAAGTAGAATTTTGATCATGGAAAAAATTACAACACTATCTTTTTATTTATAAAATAAATTTTAAGAAATGAACACAATATAGCAATTATATTATATTTTTATGTGTTTTATAACATTAAGATACCACTTAATATTCACATTAGTGTCATTTTGAGAGACTGTTTGGGTATGAGTTCTGATGGTGCCAGAAAACATCCAAGTTCAAACACTCGTCCTTATGGTCGTCCACCTCAGTGCTCAGCTGTGTTTAATACCCTCGTCCCTCCATTGCCACCAATACCCATGTACGTTTGTCCAGTGTAGGACGAGCGGGCTGCATATCTCGTCCTTCAGTAGTGACGGACGAGATGGGTTAATAAAGAGCTAGACCTCGTCCATCATTAATGACTTGCACAAAAGCTCCCTTTGAGTCAGCAATGCAGCGGTATAGTTCTCCATTGCGTTGCCTATCAGTCTGTGCTGCAATCCATCTTATCTGACCCTTAAGTTGGTATTTTTCTATCAATGCATGCATTTTCTTAATTTCAGAAATTTCTTCTCTATCCTTTGATTTGGAAGCATCGAAGAAGCCCCCAACCACAACAAGGTTAACCAGATTTCTCAGCCTCTTGTTTTTCCCATACCACTCAGTTAATCCAGTAATGTTCTTCACAACATCAAGCCTTGCCATCGAGAAGATGATAGGTTTCTTCTTGTCTGCTAGATATCCACTGTTTTCGAATAAAGTTCATAGAAGATGTCAGGCAATTTCACAAATTTCATGATCCATAGTAATAGCAGTAAAAAAGTACATGCATGTTTTGAGGCTCCAGAACTTACATGTGTTCATTGTTATCATCTTTACTATACAGTAATTCTTCAATGGCAGGGTGAAATGATGTGAGTCGTCTTTGTCTCTCAATGTAAGGGAAATAGATGGACTGATCAGCCCCTGGTGCAGCAATGTTGAACTTTGGATCAAATACGTTGATGCCTGAAACTACTCTGCAAAGCCCCGGGAGTGTAAATGCTGTATGGCTTTCATACTGTCCAGGTCTGTCTTTGCTGCAAGAACAATCAAATTCATATGAAACAAACTTAATTGCACTTATACATCAAATAGTTCTTTCCTTTTTTTTGTATGTGCATTTATTACTAGTTATATTCCATACATATTGAATTTTGCAAAAAAAATCTGAAATTTTTATCTGACTTGATTCTGAAAACTTGTGCTTCTATATCATTCTAATTCTTTGGCAAGCCTGTTATATTCTTCAAGTTCTATTAAATATATATAGCTTTGTGTGTAATTCTCTAACCTTCCTGCAATTTCCTGGTATGTGCTGGCTATGACGAAATCTGTTGCATTCATTGCAATTGTATCAGCAATGAATTGGCATGAGAAATGATACTTGGGATCTAATTCCTTCCATCTGATGTCTGAATCTTCATACTTAGTCTTCTCTAAAGCATGCGCAATAGTTCCCTGGTTTTTAAGAGCACTAGTTTAGAAAATATAACAGAGAAAATTTATAGCTGAAGAAACTGATGAAGAAAAGACACCTGAGTGACCCCAAGTTTACTAGCCATGAGAGTTGCCACCAAATTCCCATCAGTATAATTTCCGATGATAAGATCTGGCTTCCCTTCCAGGTGGTCAAGGACTTTGGTTGTAGCATCCTGTTAATATAAAAGTGTTAGAAAGGGTTAAATGATTAAATCCACCGTTTATTTTTAGTTTAAGCTTTTTGGACAAGTAATAGATTATTAAAAAAAATGAATAATTGATAGGAACTAAATCCCACTAAAAATGTCATTATAGGAAATTTTAAATCATGTTTTCAAAGATAGATGGAATACATACCTGACTGAACTTCTCAAGATAGGGATAAATATCAAAACGAGAAACCCATCTGCGGAGGACTCCATTCTGTGTCTGAAAAGGCACCCTAAGAATGTGGGAGTGCTTGGTACCATTGATTGCTTCCACCTCCTGGTTACACTTTGTTCCCCGAGCATCTGGTATGAGCCGCGTGACCTGTCATCATCAATAGCATGATTACATGATGCTTCCAAAATAAACTGCTGTAACTGAGATATCATTCCTGGCTCCTTATAAAACTCACCACAACAATTTGAGGCTTCGCATTAAGCCCTTGTTGCTTAATTCTCAGGAGCAATTCTTCTTCAAGAGCTTTTACTTGATCCAGAATGTAAACCACCTGTTTTTAAGTGTAGAGGAAGAGCAATGTCAGCTTACAAATTAGTGTTAATTACTGCAGGCAGACTATTTTGATTTTTAAGGCCAAGTAAAAAACTTGTACCTGCCCACCAGTGTCTGGCAAACCTAGAACATCTGATTGACCAAAGTAGCCATGAGGAGAGAAAATTACAACATTGAATATTGTAGGAAGCCTGCTAAATAACTTCTCCATATTAATTGGATCGGGTGCTTGGAGTACTTCTGAGAGTGTTCTCATTGTCTCCTTTACTCTTTGTGCAGTATCTCCCCAACCTTTCTCAAAGCCCCACTGCTTAAACCTGTAAAGGAATTTGATTTATCAGATAGCAATTCTTCAGCATCTGATAACAAAATTTAGTATTAGATAGATCACCTTAGCTCAAAATCTGGATATGGAGTGTCCTTGGGAAGTGCTGATAGGAACACCTCAGCTACTATCAGTGCCATCTGAAGCTTCAAAGCAGTATCAATGGTGCTATTTATCATAAGATCCTATAAATTTAAAATTACCATAAGTATTCAGAACCATTTAATAGATGTTACAGTGGCAAATTCAACAATGTTTTTGGATAATATTTTCTTTAAATGATCGAATGCTGTCTTTCCCATACATCTCCTAGATGATTCAGTGATAATAAGTAGTCCACAAGTGGCTGTGAATTCTCCAATTTCTGGCTAAGCGTTGAAGTTATGAACTTTGAAACAAGGGCGACTCCATTTCCAATTGAAGAAGATAGGGTTAAGCGAGGCATAGAATAGTCCAGTGCTGCGAAATCCACTTCCAAAGCACTTTGATCATTTGCCCTGCAACATAAAACAGAGTTATTATTACACAGCCTTTGAGCTATAAGCTTGGATACAATGCTGGTTATAAGCCGGGAAATATACACATGTAATACAGATGATCAAAAACATGTGAAGTGCATGAGAGGCTAGCAATTTGTTCATTGAAATAATGGGCGAAGTTCTTTTCCCTGTGGTACTGTTCCACTTTTATTTGATTTACTAAAACAAATCCAAAAATTCTAGGAATATGATTAAAAGAAAAAAGACTCAGTCAAGTCGTTAGATAGATATATAAGTATTTTAGAAACAGGGAATTTAAATTTAGCTAGTGCTATGCCATGAAGCAAGCAATCAGGACTAAATGAAGAGAGAAAACATACCATCTTTCATCATAGATCATTTCTTTACATTTCAAGAAATCTGTAATGGTGATTCCCTCAACCGATAAATCATCAGCGCTAACTTTGACATATTCCCAAAATCCAGGATTTGGTCTTATGGCAAAGGCAACATAAGGTGGTATAACAATCGCTTCCTGAAAAAAAAATAGCATGTTGATATCAACAAGCCAATCATCTTGGTTTCACAATGTTAGCCAAAAAGGAAAAAAAAAAAAGTGAATGTCAAAGAAAAACAAGAACCTGTGTAGAACACAATATGTAACCAAGCAATCCCTCCAGGACCTGAGTTCTGTCATTCTTGTCATCAATGGCTTTCTCCATTTCTTCCATTAGATGGGTCAGTTTCATTGTCCTCCTTCCCTTTTCGATATACTTAGCAAAGCACCTCTTCATATGGTAACGACTCTGCTTCAAGGCTTCGGGCAAGCTATCAGTTATTGACTCGGAACGCTTTAATAAGACTGCTGCAGCTGAAGCCATTTCAGAAGACAAGTTGTTAAGGTTTTGAATTGTGGAAATCAATTACCAGTTTGGCTTGGTCAGTGGATAGGATTCTGCTTTTATAGTCTATGGAGCTAGGATTTTTTTTTGTATTTTATGCATGGCTAGCTTGTCCATCATGATAGCTTGCTTTGAGTTTCGTCAACGTTTTGGATTTTTAACTTCTCCAGCTGTAAAAGAAGGGTGCATTGGTGCAAGAAGAAAGAAAGAACATTTCACAAAGAGAGGGTAGGAAAAGAAAAGAATGTATCTGTAGGAAGAGATTCTTAGTTAGAAAGCAAAGCTACCCTGGAAATTATTTTCACGCGAAAACACTGGGTAATGGGTAATCATTCTTTCCTTATTTCTCTGTCTGAATGTCTGATGTTGTTTGTGAACATAGGAAAGAATATGAAAAATTGTCATTTCTAAGGCAACACCGTATCTTGTATCATTGCAAACCTTTACATGTCATTTGTTACGAGGGTAATGTTTTGGGATTTTTAAGAATGTTTAGTTTTGGGATTTTTAAGAATGTTTAAAAATTTTCATGTTTGGTTGCAAATCACGCTAAAGAATTAGATGCAAGGGGAATTCAGATTCCCAAGTTTAAAAAAATTGTATTTTTTATAAATTGATAATTTTAACCATTTTTCCTTATCATTTAAGCAATTAAAATAAAATATAAAACACATCATCAATATCTTTTCCCGCCAAAATAACATAAACAAGATAGACAATTCTGTTGATATATTTTTTAACAAAGTTCTATTTAGGTTTCACGTTTGGAAAAAAAAAAAAAAAAAGTTTAAAGGGGAGCCTCCATTATTGCTATGTATTCACTTCTGCTATTATTTGTATGTTGCTCAACAAATTATTAATAGTTTATATTTTGTTTTTCATTATTTATTTAGAAGAAGTTTTTCTTTTTAAGGACTTAGGAGTTCACATTCAAATCTAAAGATAGAATGAGAAAAATAAATAATTTATTTAAAATTCTTGAGAATAAACCAAATATTATCATCTCACATCCCTAGGAATCTTAAGAGATTCTCAATGAAACCAAATATAGAAATAACTACATTCCTAAGCATCTAGATTGCAAGGAATCATATTCCTAGGAATCTGCAATCTAGATGCCATAAATAATGTGGATTCCCCCCGTACCAAATGCTACATTAAGGTTGGAATTCTCCATGTCGGATTTTAACTCAACTGGTTCACGTCAACTTCTTTGTTGGGTCAAAGTGGTTCATTATGCACCCATTCAAGGCAGCCTAGCTAGGCTATGTGGAATTATGAGATGGATTAAAAGGAAAGGATGAAGTTGATTAATTTGAAGTAAATTGGATATGTAAACATAAAATTTAGACTTTGCCTTCAATGGGGATTTTCTCTTGGATCTTCATTTCATCAATGACCTTTTCCTCACTTTGTTGTACATTGTCTATTGGGATATGTTCTTTTCACGTGAAATCAAGAAAACATTAGTATCATTCCCAAAAGTTCATTCTTTATTTCGTTTTTGATAGTTCCAGAAGTTCTTTCTAATATGTGCATATGGAATTAACAATTTTTTTTTCATAGTATTATAAACAAGGACAAAGCTAATAGGTTAGAAAAAACACGTTATGTTTCAGATGCATAAGTCCTCCCTCTCACATAAAAGTAGACCTCACACTTGTGGGATTCACTCTCATGTAAGAGGGAGGACTCATGAATCCGATACATGATATACCTCCTTGGGGGGTTGAGTGGGGACAATAGCTACTCGGCCCCACCCAAACCCCACCTTCTATACTTCATGGTTTTTGTTAGTTTTCGTTTTAGGTTTTCATGTTCTTAACTTTATCCAAATACAATTTACATCTACTAACTTTATTCAAGAATTATTTTGGTCTTTTATGTTTGAAATTAGTCACTGACTCATTATATTCTCGTAACTTTGCCCAAAAATCATTTTAGTCTTTTAAGTTTGAAATTTATCGATTTCTCAAAAAGTTTGAATTTGGTCATTTTAATCTAGTAACTTTACCCAAAAATACTCAAAACTACCAACTTATAAGACTAAAATTATTTTTAGGTAAAATTAACAATTTCAAACTTAAAAGACTAAAATGATTTTGGGGTAAAGTTATTAGACTAACGTGACCAACTTTAGACTAAAAGCTCTAAAATGATTTTTGGACAAAGTTAATGGTGTTCATTGTATTTTTGCCAAAATGTTTTCATTAGATAAGCTTTATATGTAAAACTTAATAGAAAAATGTAAAATTTTTCCTTTTTTTTTTTTTCATTTTCTTTAAATATGTTTTATATGTCAAGCTTAATTGAAAAATGTGAAAGACAAAAGGTTTCTACTTAGTGTTTTTTAATTTTTTTTTAAAGCTATAAAAAAAAAGGATTTAAAAAAATAGATAATAAAGAAGCAAACATTTTTTAATTCAAGATTTTTAAAACAAAAATTACCCCCAAAATTTTTTTTTTCCTTTAAAAGGGTGGAGAGGTCAATTTTTAATAAAAATAATATTTATTTATTTATATTTTTATAAAATGAATGTATGAGTAACTGAGCGATTTTTTCTCTCTTTTGAGAATCCAAGCCAAATATCTGATCCGTCTCTATATTAATTATGAATCATGGATTATTAGTTTCTTTTTTAGGTTTATATTCATGTGACGATTTATGGATTTATGCTTTTCATTTGCCAGTGTATAACATGGACTTTGGGAGGTCAAATTTTTTAAATTATTGTTTTTAATGTGCTTAATTTTTCTTGCTTTTGCATTCTAATCGCATTTCTTGTCCCTTTTTAAAAATAATGTTTTTTTCTTAAAAATTTGCAGTAGCTACCTAAGATTGGTTTCATCCCCATCATTCATGCTATATATTGGAAAGTTTTATGTTAGAACCATATAACACTGCTGCTGTTTGGTAATATTTTTTTACACTAGCATTTGTGAAGTTGTGTTAGAGAATGTTTGTGGGGTGGTGCAGTTTTAGACCGTAATTGTGCAGTGCAGTTTAGAGTTCAGCCAAGTTCCTTTGTAGCTTGTTCTATCTCTACTTGAGAGGAAAGATTGTGGCAGAAGAAGCGGATTTTACAGTGTCATTAAAGTTGTTTCTTGTCTTTGTAATAATCTTTTCTAATTGAAGAGGTGATTTGGGCTGTTTTCTTGCCGCCATAGTCAATTGTTTCTAGTCTCAGAGATGTAATTCAGTGTTATAATTTTTAATTTACCGTTCATCTCTCTACTGGTTTCTCGAAAAATAATAATCTATCTACTATGAGGTTTTGCCGGAAAATACTAGTTGAGGGGGACTTTATTTGTGTTTAATCAACTCGTTTATTAATTTTAATAGATCTCATTCGCACCTAAAATACCAAGCAATCTCAGTGGGAAAAATTGTCCAATTCTTTTAGGGTGATGTTTATACACGCTCTACCATTCCCACGTGTGAATCGAAATCATAACTTGTAGTCACGATTTTTATGTTGGAAATTTAAGTCATTATCTCAGTTCAAATTTGCGGGTTCTTTTAGGGTGATGTTTAGGAATGGCAACGGGTCGGGTTCGGGTCGGGTTTTTCTATACCCGGACCTGACCCGCGGCCAAGACCGCGATCTGGACCCGGCCCGTTTACTAAACAGATTTTTTTTTTAAGGACCCGGACTCGCCCTCGGGGGCTCCGCGGGCCCCGCGGGGCCCGTCCCTCATGAACAGCCCAGCCCAAAATCAGAAACGAAAATTTGAATTTATGATTTTTCAGTCCTAAATCACAAACACAATCACAAACATAAACACAGAAATCACAAACACAGAGTTCAGATCTACGATTTTCACTTTCAAAATCAAAAACCAAACCCAAATTTCAGATTTATCGCAAACACAAACTCACATGATTGAGGCGAACTAAACCCAGAAAAAAGAAAAAAAAGAAAAAAAAAATTGTCCACAAATTATTGAAATCCACAACTCCCTTCTCTTCTCTCTCTGCAAAGTGAAACTCTTCCATGGCGCCTACGCCTTAATCCGCTGCATGGTTCGAAAAAACCTCACTCCGAACAAGCGAACCTACGCCGTCCTCGTCAATGCCTGGTGTTCGACTGGGAAATTGAGAGGCGCAAGACTTTCTCGAGGTAGTGAGCCGAAAAGGCCTCAATCCGCCGATCTGCGACCGCGATCTCCTCATGGAAGGCCTGTTAAACGCCGGCCATCTCGAGGCAGGCAAGGATATGGCCAGAAAGATGGCGAAACAGGGCTTCGTGCGGCGGCGGCGTGGGGTAAAGGTAAAGCCTGTGCGGCGGCGGCATGAGGAAGATGAGAGTGGCTGGTTGTGGGCTTGTGGCCGTGTGTGTGAGAGAGCTGAGAGATAAAGAGGGAGAGGCAGAGGTCTAGCTGAAATGAGGAGAGGAATAGGAAACTTTAGGGTTTTTAGCTATATATATGTGAGGGTAATTTAGTAATTATATATATATATATATAACCGGGTCTTATACGGGTCGGGTTTTTTTTAAAAACCCATACCGACCCTATTCTTTATCGGGCCGGGTAAAATCCGGCCCATTAGGGTCGGGCCGGGCCGGGTATCCGCGGGTCGGATCTAAATTGCCATCCCTAGTGATGTTTATACACGCTCTACCAAACAGTGTGTAAAACATCCTCAGAATATTGCTTACAGTGATCACACTTGTCTTTGAAAAGAACTTTACGCGAACACAGATTCTTCTTTACTGGGGTAGCTTCTTTACACGCTTTCCATAAAAAATTTCCATAGAAACTTTCTCACCGGGATAACTTCCTTAGAGCATTCACAGCAGTGGAGGTATATTGCTATATTGCTAAAATTTAGCTCCACAATCACAAAATTCTTGCCGCAGCAGTGGAGCTAAAACTAAAAATTTTAGCTCCACAGCTACAGTGCACATCTATATTTAGATGTGCACTGTAGCTCACATCTAAAAAAAAAATATAGTTTTTTATTAGGCTTCTTTCTCCTCTCTCATTAAATAATCATTTTCTATTTTCTTTCTCTCTCTCCGGCTTCTGTTCTTTCTTTTCTCTTCCTCAATTTTTTTTTTCTCTCTGGCTCGCCGTCCACTCATCTCCCTCATCCCTCAGCTCGCCGGCCAGCTTTCTCATCGCCGATTTGTTCCACCGGCCCACCCCAAGCCCCATCGCCGAGTCGACCTGTCCCCAAGCTCCATCGCCGATCTCCGGCATCAACGAAGGACCGTATCGGGCACCTTCTTCGCCGCCCGATACGCCCATGCCGAGATATAGCAAGCCTTGCGACGAGGCCTGTTCGATATGGCGCTCGGTGTTTAGGTACCATTCGTTGCCGCCGTCGATGATGGAGTCGCCGGGCTCCATGAAAGAGGAGAGGGCGGCGATGGGTTTCTTTTTTTTCTTCTGCTGTGGACTGCTGCTGCTGGTGGTGGGTTTTTTTTTGTTTTCTTTTTCTTTTTTTATGCTGTGGACTGGTGGTGGTGGATGATTGTGCTGTGCTGTGCTGGTGATCGGAGTGCTAGCTCGTGGTGGGTTTTTTTTTTTTTTTTTTTTTTTTTTTTTTTTTTTTTTTTTTGTGTTGGG